>NW_027123413.1:47449-76451 GCF_001457755.1 Trypanosoma equiperdum
ACAGCGTTTCCACTCGCTCTTTCTCTCTCTCTCTGTCGCGCGTATATGTTGTAGCACTGTTAAAACAGAAGCCCGCAATGTGCGTTAGAACCACAGGGGAGTGGGAAGCATATCTTGACGGCACAAACATCCCTCGCAACGGTGTAGCAACAGAAGGTGACGGAGCAATCACATGCGTGGACAGAACAAGGCCTTCACTCCCTTCAACCCACCAATCTTCTCCGTAGCATTTTCTCGCATTCCCTACGAACATACAAACGAAGAGGAAGGGGCGTAAAAAAAACAATGGAGAAAAACCAATAATATTCGTTTGGCCCGGTCACCAACAGTCTCTTTTTTTTTTCTTTGTTTGCTATTCGTTACGTCTGAAAACAATATTTCGCCTTTACGACAACTCGTTAAACAACAATTTGTGCCCTTAATTCAACACCACAGTGACATCGAGATATACCTCAAGTCACCTTATCGTTGGGGGTGCTCGAACATGAAAGCGCGTGCTGATTCGTCACAACAATAACATTAGCCTAAAAATCTCAAACACGTTCTACATTATTTACCTCCCCTATTAATCTACTTAGTTCACGCACTCAGTGTCACCTTTCCCTTTACACCATTTAAGTACGTGCAACTAACGTACTATTATCATTTTCCCATTTGTTAAAACAAAAAAAAGTCTCTTCCTTCGCTTCCACCAATTTTATTTCTTTCTATTCACAAACACAAAGAAATTAACCAAGGTCCAAATGCGTCACTGAAATTTAGTCAACATCATCGGGGACTGGAGCGTTTCCTTCGCCCTCTCCTGAAGGAGGTGCCGGAGGTGCCTGTTCCATTGCCCGCTTTACGTAATATGCGGAGAGAATGGGGTGCGCCACCTGCTCAATTTCTTTATTCTTGGCGTCATATTCCTCCTTTGTTGCATCACGATTCTCATCAAGCCAATTTACCACAGCATTCACAACGGTTTGGATCTTCTGCTGGTCTTCTTGACTAATGTTCTGCTGGACGTCGGGGTCGCTTAGCGTAGAGCGAAGCGAAAATGTGTAGTTCTCAACGGAATTGCGTGCTTCAATCTTTTCTGCGTTTGCTCGGTCCTCTTCCGCGAATTTTTCAGCCTCCGCAACCATTTTGTCAATCTGTTCGCGTGAGAGCCGACCCTTGTCATTCGATATGGTGATGGCTTGTGTTTTACCAGCCGTCTCTTCCACAGCGGTAACAACAAGAATGCCGTCAACGTTCACGTCGAAGCTCACGGTAATCCGCGGCTTGCCGCGGGGCGCAGGGGGGATGTCAGTGAGCGTAAATGTTCCTAAGCATTGGCATTGCGACACCAAGGGGCGCTCACCCTCGTAAACTTTGATTTCAACACTGCGTTGGTTGTCAGCGTTGGTGGAAAATGTTTGCGATTTTTGTGCGGGCACGCTGGTGTTGCGCGGAATGAGCACAGACATTACACCACCGGCAGTTTCAACACCCAGTGAAAGCGGAGTCACATCGACTAGGAGAAGGTCTTTCGTTTGCTTACTTTTGCCACCAGATACGATATGAGCTTGTACCGCGGCTCCATAAGCAACCGCCTCATCAGGGTTGATTGAACGGTTCGGCTCCTTGCCGTTGAAAAAGTTCTGCACCAACTGTTGCACGCGGGGAATGCGAGTTGATCCACCGACAAGAACCACATCGTCCACTGCCGATGCATCAACCTCGGCATCTTTCAGGACCTTCCTCACTGGCTCTAGGCAGCGCTCGAATTGGTCACGGCACATCTCCTCGAACCGAGCTCGCGTTATTTTGGAGAAAAAGTCAAACCCTTCATACAGTGCATCAATCTCAATGTTGGTGCTTGCTGAACTGGAAAGTGTTCGCTTCACCCGTTCGCATGCCGTACGCAAACGCCTCATCGCACGTGCGTTTCCACGCAAATCCTTACCGGTGCGGGTTCTGAACTCAGTCGCGAAGTAATCCACAAGGCGGCTGTCAAAGTCTTCCCCACCAAGATGTGTGTCACCAGCAGTTGCCCTCACTTCAAATAAGCCACCGTCAATGTTTAGCAACGTCACATCAAAAGTGCCACCTCCAAGATCAAAGATGAGCACCGTCTTCATTGCTCCTTCAGAACTTCTGTCCATGCCATACGCAATGGCTGCGGCTGTTGGTTCGTTAACGATGCGCAACACCTCAAGACCAGCAATTGATCCCGCGTCTTTTGTTGCTTGACGTTGCGAGTCGTTGAAATACGCAGGCACAGTCACGACGGCCTTTGATACCTTCTCGCCAAGGTAGGATTCCGCGATTTCCTTCATTTTCTGCAAGACCATCGCACTTATCTCTTCGGGGAAAAAGGTTCTCCTCTCACCTTGGTACTCTACCTCCACAACCGGTTTCCCTTCCTTCACAGTTACCTTAAAGGGCCAATGTTTCATGTCAGCTTGCAGGTCTGGGTCATCATATTTTCGGCCAATTATTCGCTTGGCATCAAACACCGTATTTGTTGGGTTCATGGCCACTTGATTCTTTGCGGCATCGCCAACCAGTCGCTCAGTTTCACTGAAGGACACATAAGAAGGTGTTGTGCGGTTACCCTGATCGTTGGCGACAATTTCAACCTGATCATTTTTGAACACACCCACGCACGAGTAAGTTGTGCCAAGATCAATGCCGATCGCCGGAGCAGGCATACTTTCTTTTTCTTTGCTTATATTTTCCTAACAACACTCAAATAATAAAAAAAGAAAGAAGAAAAGAAGAGCATACACGTATATACAACACCTTCAGTTTCGCGCATCGTAATCGCCTTGGTTTCCCGCATGAGTTGTCGAAAGATTATCCTCGTATTAATTCCTTGTAGTCGCACTTTTTCTTGTTTATCTCCTCCTCCCAACTCTATGTTTATCTTTTGTTTTCACACTTATCCATGACCTTGCAACGCCTAACCCGCTTCTTCACCGCGATAATTCAGCTCCACATTCTCAAACTAATACCCAACGGCAGAAAAAGCGGTATTGGTATGGGAAAAGAGGTAGTGTGAAATACACAAACGCTGTCGACCTCTTCGACATGGAGAGAAGCAAGGGTCCGGCTGAATCAAACGTGTTTACTAGCAAAAAAAAAAAGTATTACTTACACAGGAATATAAGGATGCCACAGCTTAATATGCGCTGCGATTAAGCCCGAAGTCATTTTGCATCGTGAAGGCGTCGCCTCATCCCTCATTCCTTCGGTCTCTATGTAAAATCGGTATGAAAAAAACTGCACATATATATATATTTTTTATACTTATGTTTGAATGTATGGAATCTAAAGTGAAATGTTCACCGTACAAAGGGGTGCCTTCCGTCGTTGCTGAATGCTAAGTGTCACCCAATCCGATTTGAAGACACTCAACACCCCCACATGAGGCATGCCCCTAATAACGCTACCACTCATGTTACTGTCGCTGTCGCCAGATGAACCACAGCCACCCGCTATTTTCCAAGCGTCTTTACCGCCTGCAACACGGGTTGACTGACCATCACATTTAATACTCTGCTGAAACGGATCCACACCCACGGCAGTCGAACGAGATTCACTTTTCTGAGCTACTTGTTGAAGCTCACCTCGCATTTTCCCCTGAGCTTCTTGCTTTGCCCTAACCAGTTGTTCCTTCGCATTTTGGAAAACCTTTACGATGCCGCCGCGTATCTCCCCAACAAGAGCGTCTTCTTGATGTGGTTCATCTATTAGAAGAATAATCTCTTTTGTTGGAAAGACATTTCCACATCCCACGCCTCCCACAACTGCCTCTTCTGTTCCCTTTATTTGCACGAGAACGAAGTCGAGTAGTGTGTTTGGAGACTTCCGTGGGGGTATGTGGCACTTCTTTAACCCTGTGACTTCGTTAGGCCCGTGAAGTTTCTTTCCTTCACTCCCGCTTTCCCCCAGTTGGAGTGCTGCAGTTCCTTCGTTACCAATTTTCCAACACATTGCCCATTCCACAACACCTCCGCCGGTCTCGAGAACGTTCCGCATTGAGTGGGCCCTTGCGGTAACCGCTGGTGAAGCATCAGCTGCTACAATGACCAAAATAAAGTACTTATTTTCAAATAAGAGCTTCCCCGTGGCCTGCCGCTGTAGCCGCCTGTTGCGGCACTGCATGGCGAGCTGGCGAGTGCATCGTGGTGCATCCGGTGGGAGGAGCTCGGGGGTCCATTCGTGCATGGAGAGATCGTGGAGTGGCCCAAAACACTGACGGTTTTCACAATCTTCCAGAATCTTCGGGGTTACCACCCACAGCCCCGCAGCGATGGCTGCAAGGACACTTTCCCTCTGTGTTAGCTGGTGCGTTACCAAAATATCTGCCTCGCGAGTGCCGTGCACAAGTTGCACACGACTAATGACCTTTGCGGTCTCAGATGCACAATGAAGATGCTGTTGTTGAGGGCATGCCGGGCCCATAATATCGGCAGCCTCATCCTGATCCCCATCACAGTTCCTGCGGGGGGCACGACTGTTCAGCTCGTCACAAAATGCGACGAAGCAATCCTTCCCCGGGACATCATGCGGAATATAAATGCGTGGAGCGTCGAAAATAATTTTTGAGCGTTGTTTCGACACAACACCAGCAGCCGCGGAGGGCAAAGCCAGTCGCTTATCAATAACAGCGTCACTGCTCCTACTTCCCTCGGGATCCCACAGCTGCGGCATCTCCTGAACTTCTCTGGAATACTTTCTACCAACGGAAGTCAGCGGGCCATGATCGACTACAGATCCACCATCACATGGTTTGTTGTGGCGGTTCTCATCACCAGCTCTCAAGAGGTGACTATCAGCTGCCTTTCGTTCATTTTCCTCGTCGTCGCTAACGTCACCCAACAAAAGGGTGCGGCGAACGGGTGTGCACGCGTTCGCACTACTTGGGCTGTTATCCGCCATATTTTCCTCAAGTCTTGCTGGCGTGTTAGACTTCCCCCGTGATAAACCACATAGAAAGCCAATGGGGGGAAACGTCTCCTCATCTCCCACCAAAGCCGCTTTAACATGGGCAGAAGGCGATGCAAACCGGGGTGTGCTGGCACGTTGCTGCCCGGGGGTGCGCAATGTAGCCCGAGCTGGCGTAGCACCTGGCGTTGTAAAATCGAATTGGTAGTTGACAGCAAGTTGCGGTGACTGGAAAACCGGGCTGTGGCATGTTGCGCTACTGAATGGGAGTAGCGTCACGTCAGTTTCTCGTACTGGTGTAGCGGGTGGCGTCACGGCAGAGTAAACTAGGGGCCCACCAATGACGGTTTCACCTTCAACCGCCCTATTTTCCTTGTGTGGTTGCTGACGAGTGAGTGTCGTTGGTAAGGCAAAAGGTTTCTCATCAAGAAAAGTGCCCCATGCCACACTAGCCTCCAGCCATTCCAACCCGACTAATGAGACACGATCGGATGCAGCATACTGTACTAACCTTTGCGGTAGCAATTCCTGGTACACCTCACAAGGCCACGTGCTACCGCGGGAGAGTAGTGCATCCATACTTTTTCGCTCATCCACATCGCCCGTCCTAAAGCAGCAGCGAATGTCAGAAACTGCTGACGAGCCACCCACCGCCACCTCGTCCACAACCTGGGGGATTTTAGAAAGAAAAATGGTTGCAACATCCACAAGCACAACATGCGTGACAGCTTCCAGCACCAACTTCTCCGCTCGGTGACCACATAGTTCGCTAACAGCAGCACCAAGGCAGTTCAAAAGTACCCGACGAAGCGCAGTCAGCGTCTCAAACCCCTGATCGTCAATAACGCATCCTTGTTGTCCTGATTTAGAGGGCATCAGACATAAAAAGTACACAGTTACACCGATGAGTGGAGCTTTTTCATTCCGGCGGCGGCCAAGCCACGGTGATGGTGCTAAGGGCATCCCTCCTTTGGTGGTGACATCACCACGGCGCAATAACTGCTGCCGTGCCAGTCGCTCCGCCTCTGTAGGTGTTGATCTATAAAAAAGAAAGCAACTTTTGGGTTGTAATAGGTGACGTGCCGCCAGCGAGCACAAAATGTAGTCTTGCGTGACGCTCGGAAGAAAGCGAAACGGGTGGCGAGCGGGGGCGGTATCTGCTTGCCGTTGGTTCCTTCCGAGCAGTAGCACATCGGAAGGTTTCTGATTTCCATGCGGCACGACATAAAAAACGTGATGAAATGGTCCCGCAGGTCTAGTACCATTTGAAGGGGTGTCAACGTTACCAGGTTTATCGGATCGGGCTAGCGTAGTTGTTTCGCCTGCTGCTCGAGAAACCTTCCTGTGTGAAAATGATCCCGCATCATGCGCACGGATCAGCTTCCTGTACGCTGATGTGAAGTAGTGAATCATCGATGTGATATTGTCCTCACGCGGTTCATTTTCCTTCACCCCAGTACATTCCTTTTCCCCTTCACCGGCACCGGCTCCTGTACGGGACAGCACCTTGACCCACTCGTTGAGGGATCTTTTTGTCCATTCACCTTTACCGTATTTGATCAGTGCGCGGACGATATTGAGATCAACGCGTGAAAAGTCGTTCTCAACGAAACAAAAGAAGGACTTAGTGAATACAGGACGGCACTCTTCGTCATCAGAAGAGCCCTTTAGCAGTACGTATAGCTCGTTGAATTTCTGCACCGCAAGACTTGCGTCCGCTTCGTAACGTTTCCTTGCATCATCAACTGACTTTGACGACGTTGTTACGGCTTTGTCGTGTTGACGACCACCACTCTCAGCAGTTGTCGCTTGGTTATTTGTTGGGTTGTTTCTCGGTCGAGGTCGAAGAACGGCTCGATTCACCTTCCCTTGCTGAAGTTGCTGTTGTTGCCGATCAAAATCCATAAACGCTGCCATGTTCGTCAAGGGTTGAAGGCTGAACATACCAGTCGTCGGAAGTTTCTCCAAGGGAAGTGGAACCGGCTCAAATATTAAATCTTCCGCTTCATGACCAGAAGAGGCACTCATCTGCGCTGCCACCTGACAACACTCTCGGAGCCAACCTACCGTTACAATGCGTTCTACCGGGATTCCATATGTCACACTCAGGTGGTCACGCAGCTGCGCAAGCAGCATGGCTTTCTGCTTTTGGTCCTCACTTGCGACCGCAGCCATACGTGTTGCCTCTTTTATGTCTTCGTCCACCAGTTCGCTGCCTACCACGACCACATCTGTGAAGGGTGTGACAACGGGTGTGCGCAGAAAACGACAGCGTACGGCCATACGTGCACAATCCACTAACTGCGGCGGAGTACAACCTAATAGTGATATCTGCAGGAAAGGTCGACTATGTGTAAAGAATGTTTCACAAAAGTCAAATATGTCCTTGTCACCATTGCTCCGACTTGCCTCCAGAGAGGTAGAGCTAGTCATACAGTTTTGAAGTCGCACCTCACCGGTCATACCGCTGTTGGTTGGAATGGGATGAGGGTCAGCAACGGAAGAAAATGGATTCAGCGTTGCACCACTCGTTGAAAGGTGAAGCGGGGGCGGCGCATCCAGCACTGCGTTTTCATCCCCCATTGGAAAACCCGTTGCACAGCACTCACTTCCAGTGTGCGAAGTATTCCATGTTCCAAACAACTTCTGCGAAGTGCTCAAATGATGGCTACCCGTTGCTTGTCTTTCGGGGGACACTATTCTGATTGCACGCTGCGAATCATCACTAGACAAAGCACTATTGCATTCATCGCGGGCCCTCTTCCTGTACGGTTTGTTGTCGATATCCACCACTACATGTCCCGCGACGGATGTTGCTGCATTCCCTACGGAACCGGCAACCTGCGTATGCGGCACCACACCACCAACAACAGAGCTTGGTAGTGCACAAAGTTCGGCGATCGTCTCGAAGTCAGTACGAGATAAGCCAGCATCGCAACCGTTGGAGTTTCCACCCAAACAGGTGCTTTGCAGTGCAGCCAATGAAAGGAAACGCGTGTGCTCTACAACAGGGATATTGGTGGCCCATGCAAAACGAATTTTTTCTGGGAGAATCGGTCCGGCCGCAGCACCGTCACGCATTGCTGTTGAGGGACGACCGTGTTTCTGCTGTAATTGTTGGAACTGCTTCAACCAATCGGGGGAAACAAAAAGCATGGAAATACACGCCGAGAGTGTTCGACTAAAGGTTCCGCCATTACTTTCGATGATAGAAGTGAGAGCTCTTTCCTCGTCCACAGTCAACTGCGTTGCGCAGAAAACATAACCATGAAGAAGAGGCACACGACAGTCACTAATGGGAAGGCGGCCATGTGATTCCAACCACCGCAATGACACGACAGGTATCGACTGCTGCTCCGCTACAAGGCGTTTACGAGTAAGTCCTCGCCCAGCGACAAGAATGGTTGTCCGTTTTGTGATGCGCGTCTGCGTTTTTGCCCCAAGCGAAGAAGCGAGATTCGTTACCTGGCGAAGTGACACTGCCCCACTCATCTCCCCGTTTGCGGGTGCTGCTGTTACAGTACTAACTGCATCGTCCTCGTCGACTTCATCGGAGAATCCAGAGAAACACACATAGTGACCAGAGAGAGCCATGTAAAATTGTCTATGGCCCTTCTCCGCTTTATGTTCTCCCCTGTCCTCCTTTTGATTTTGTTTTATTTTTTGGCAGGTGTCCTTTGGCCCTGAACAAGCACACGCGCGACTTTGCGAGAAAAAAATTAAGAAAGAAGGATTGCTGAAGCGATGCGGTTCCCCCATGTGCGAATAAAGTTATGTTACTCAACGTAAAAGATGATAGAGACGATCATATCACGCTGCAGTTGAAACTGTTCGCAGGTGGGTCATACTTAACAAATTTCATCAATAAACAAAAGCTGGGGGTTTTATTATTATTATGGAAAATTGAAAAGAGAACGTAAACAAATCGCGTGAAAGGAGGGCCTCTCGGATAACGGAACGTAGCACGCCTGGAAGAAAGGATTAGCCTCTCCTTGTCCACATGCACGGACATTTTTCTAATAAACGTGTATGATCACCCCCCCCCCCTCGTTGCTGTTGGAGCTTATTGTTGGAAGGGATGGGAGGGGGGTCTCGCTCTTCCCATCAATCTATTCATACACCTCTATCAGTTTCTCGGTGGGATAAATATATCACCGTCGTCATCCTCGTCGTCACTACCGGTGAAATTGGTCACACTTACGTCTCGCCACATCTCAGGATCACTGATGCCTTCGTGAGAGGTGTTTGAAGTAAAGGCCCGCGGTGCATCATTCCCGGAAGCACGTCGATTGTTGTTGGTTCCATTAGCCACCGCCTCGTTGCTGTCTTCTTCACCAGTTTCTGAACTTGTCAGCTCAGCATCGTCGTTGATGTTTCCAACATTGTCATTATCAATAAAGATTCGATTATCCCGCCCTTGATCGTTGTAACGTTCCACATGTGCTCCAGAAGCCGAGAGTCTGACCGTTTCGGACGCTCCTAAGCCCCCGTGAGCGGCGAGCCCCAGTGTTTCACGGAACTCCCGGAGGCGCCTCATGTGTTGGTCTCTCTCCTCTTGTTTCATCAGTAATAGCTCCTTTTTTTCGGCCTCATCTCCTCCACGGGCCCACGCCGTTACAAGGCGCCGCTCACCGTCGAAAACTGGTCGGTCATCCAGATGAAACAATTTGCTGCAGCGCGCGAGTACGGTCTTTCGATACCGCGGAATGGTTCTCACGAGGGGATTACCAGACAGCTTCAAGGCCCTCAGACGATACATTCGCTCCAATACGAGAAGAACTGCCTCACCATCGGCAAGTTGGTTGTTGCTGAGGTCCAGTACCGAAAGGTTCTTGTAGCACAGTAGCTGAATTATGTCGTTCGCTGCGGTGAGATAATTACAAGCTAGATTTAGTGTACGGAGGGAACTACAGGGAGTGCGATACTCGTCAGGGACCTCACTAAGAGGTTTGCCATCTTCTAGCGGATCCAGTGGTTTATGCGGACAGAAGGAGGCATATGCATCCAATCGTTTGCACCATGCCTCCAAGTTCCCATCCCTCCCGGGGTCATTAACTGCGTTTCCGACATCACAACCGTCACCGCTAACCTTTTCATTGATATGTATCCCTTCTTCTTGCGTTACTTCTGGACTGCCGGTGGCATCCTCGGTTATCTCGTCGGATTGCTGCTGCAACAACTTCCCCCCGGTGGGAGAACTATTCAGTTCGCGCTGCATGCTCTTGGAGTTGGCCACAATAGCATTAGCCTTCGTGGTCAGCTCCTCCTCGTATTGCGCAGCCTTTTTATCGAAAGGCGCACAGGAGACTTCGACAGAGCGAATACAGTTGCTGGATAAGTTAACGGAGTCCAGAAACTGAAACGAACTTAAGTCTGGCATACGTCGCAATGCGTTGTTATGCAAATACAACTGGCGCAGCGTCGGGTAGAGAGATTGAAACACGTCCTTGGTGGCCCTTCCCGCGTTACATGACGACTTGGTGGCAGTCGACTTAAAAGCAAGCGCCGCGGCGCCATCGGTTTTACTATTTATACCATATTCTGCCGACCTCACGCACCCTGCAGCACCCGAGGAATCCACCTGAGATCTTTCCAACCAGTCCGCACAGCAATCCAAGTGGGCACTTTTGGACATAACCTGTGTCGTGTCAGTAGCGCTCGCTTCCGTATACGCGTTCACCTCTTCTTCAGTTCCTGCACCCTGCCCCTCCGCCTGCACATTGCATGGTTGGCTATCTTTCCCGCAATGAATAACAGTGAAGGCATTGCCCTCCAACCAAAGCACCTTCACATCCGTGTAAGGATCAAAGGCACCCTCTTCAATACTATCAAATCCCTTATTGTGCAGGTAAAGCTTTTCATTACATACTGGGTTGCGGTAAAATCCAGTCTTGACACAAATGCGCTTTATGACATCGGTTGTGATGGTCGTGGAGAGTGAATTTTCCGTCATACTTCGGTTGCTCTTCCTACCGATGGCAAGGTTGTTAGGCTCCAACGGGAAGATGCACCCTTCCTATCACCCACTCCCCCTATATGTAGCGGCCGCTCCTTCACACTCGGTGAATGAAGAAAGCAGTGAATGGCTAAATAATAGTGATAATAGTCTTTCAAGTAGGTGCTAGTGATGCTATGGTAGTATCAGTACCTCAGTGTGTTAGCTTTTTTTTTTAACCTTTTGGTATTGTGTGATCTAAATGTCTTCACACTAGAGGGTTCTGCTCCCTTGTGTGTGTTTGGTCGGAGGAGCGAATCCAACGACGGTAACGCAGCAGCGGCGGAGTAACGAGGCGATAGTCAAAATAAACAAAAGCAAAATATAACGAGTGAGCAAACCACGTACCGATGCACATCTGCGCAAGTGGTGGCATAGAACGGAATTAAAAGGTGAAGTCAAACGTCAGCGAATGGCAAGTGGCAAATGGGGAAAAGAAGAGTAACTCCCCTCGCCCTAATGTATTCGAAAACAGAAGAAGAAAAAAGGGGAAAAGAACCTCCCCTGAGGAACTCTCCGGCAGCTAACACGCGAGTCGCTTATGTCACAACGCTGTAGACCCCATGCGGAAATGCGTTTGCACCAACAACTTGTGTGTGTGAGAGAGAGGAAACATACGTGAAGTGCTCGGATATATCCCCCCGACGGTTCACCTTTAAAAGAAATGTGTGATGTTTCTAACGATAGCATACTGATATGTGACGCGTCATGCACATGCATAGGTGATGTCCGGCCTCCAAAAATGGGTTGCTGTGCAGCTTTTGTCATGAATAAATACAAAAGAGACGCTCCCCCTAAACAAAAGATAAAACAAACGCCCCTCCCCCTGTCTTTCCCAATAGAATACTTAACCACCTTCACCTCGTTTCTGCTGTTGATAATAATCTCTGAGGGAATTCATTAGAGCGTCCATGGTTTGCTTATTAGCACCTTTGTACGACTGGCCGTAAGTTATGAATATTTCAGCCAGTGCCTGCAAGGCTTCAAGTCGCTGTCGCCGCTCCTCTTCGGGTACCTGATGATCCAGTAGAAGAGACGTTGCCACCCACCGAGCTGTGCTCTCCAATTCCTCAACGGAGGTGTACCAGGCCAAATCCACCATTGTAGCAGAATCCCTAAGAGTGTGTTGGCGGATGCGGCACAAGTGGCGCCATTTGTCAAGGCGTCGACGCATACGATGCGGCCCCGCCTCGTTTAAATACAGAGTCATTCTCTCCCTTGGTCCAGACGCTTTGCCGTACAGCACCACACGCATGTACTCATGACCCACCGCATGCAGAACCTCGCGCGCAAGACCCGTGTTAAGTAACCGTTGCAAGCGTCCCTTGAGTTCCTGAAGCGCAGGCGCGCCCTTGCTGTCCTTCTCGCTCCGTAGAGGTTGCAAGTAAACGCTAAGCAACTCATCACGACACCGTTCCAGCGTGCGCTGCCTGAAAATAGCAAGCTCTTCCTGTGTCCAGTCAAGTCCATCAATTACACGTTGCGAAAAGCTCCCTGTCTTAACGTCACCCACTATGGCATACAGAGCGTCACCACCAAATAGGGCCCGAACAGCACCACGCTTCTTCTTACCCATGTCCTCTACCCCACTTCTCCCACCCATATCATACTTACGGCGCTTCTCCGCGTTACCAAGAACACGGTATGCTTTGGTTAAAACGTCAAACTGAGACGCTGCTGATTGGCTTGGATTCCTGTCAGGGTGAATTTCAAGAGCAAGACGATTGTAAGCCTCTTTGATTTGCTGCGGTGTTGCGTCCCGTGTAACACCTAGAATTGCATAGTAATCGTCACCTTCACTAGGGTGTGTACCTCCCTTTCGTTCATACCCTACATCTCGCTTGCCCCGGCGCTTGCGACGCGTTTCCCGCTTCATTGCCCGCTCGAACAGTTTTTCCGGTGGTGCCTGAAGTGAGAGAAGTGGATGGGAATTGCCAACAACACCAGAGGGGTACTCATATCTGCAGGAGAGTTCATTCCAGCAGCAACCTGGGCAAAACAGGTAAAATATGGGCGCCCTCAACGTGTGAACGCCGCATAGCAGCATCTGTTGCACAGCCGCGTACCATGCAATGGCCATAAAAACAGCTCCCCAGAACAACCCAACACCTGGGGCAATGACTAAAGCCGCTGGTCTCAAGCCTCGCAACCGTATCGCCTCAAGGGATACGGAAAGCGCCAGTAACGGCGAAACGAGAAAAGAAAGCGTTATATTAAGGGCAGCCCCACCCACAGCCCTCACTATATTCCTCGTTGGGCGTGTTGAAAGGATCACACGCCCCTCATCACCTTCTTCCTCACAGCGCCGCTTCAGAAATGCAACTTCCTCCTCCGTTATTAGCGTGAAAACCCTGCGATCGCCTTCTGGTCGGACAAAGGAGGAAAGCCACCATCCTTTACCACTGGTGCGCCGTGCTTGGAGCGGGATGTGTTGCGTCACCGCGGTCAACTGCTGAAGAATGAGCCGCCTGGCTGTTAGTCCACTTGACATGTACCCTAAACCTTTCCATCACCAGAGTCAAAAAGCAGAAGATAAACGTGTTAACCCTGACAACTTCCACTGCTCTAAAACAATAAATGAACAAACAAGGCAACAATGTGAAACGCAACACAGTGGAGTTATTAGAAAATGGGAACAATCGTTTATTAGTCCGAAACGATTCCTACAGCGCACAAAGATTTCTTTCTTGGTGCTTTTAATGGTACTGCGGATAATTTCCATGCCTTCAGGTATGTAATATGGGTTCATTTCGAAAGAAAAAAAAGATAAACGCACGTGAGCGACACATGTGTATCTATAAATGTATACATGTTGATCAAAGTGACGACATGACGATTGTATAAAACACAAATCTATATCTATGTGGTTGGTTTAAATGAAATCTCGCCTCAAACCCATGTAAACGCAGGTTTGTAGGTACAAGAGTTCACGTGCAATTTAAAACAATATGTTGCTTCTATTGCTACATTGTCATGTCTAATTATATCTAGAATACGTTTGACAAAGAGAGTTTTAAAGAAAAAAAAAAGAAAACTTTTTCTCTACAGAAACCGCAAAATCGTCCAAGCGGTGGTGGTAGTGCACTTATGGTCCTGCGCATAAAACTTGTTCCTACTCCGAATAGAAAGAACTTGGTTGCGACTGCCCTCCACTGGCTGGACACGGAACCATTGTGAGAGAGATGCCCAACAGGTTGCACATCACGTACGCGAGGTCTTGGTGCAAACGTGGTAGCCGAAGTTGGTAAAACCTCGGCAATGCGGTTTGAACATCATCCGAGTGAGTGCAATACGTCCCAGATGACTCCTTGTCCGCTTTAGCCAGCGTCGACTCGGCGATCGTCATCGGACGATACCAAGGGAAACGGCCCAACGGCCCATTAATCTTCAGCAGCATCTCCTGGAGAGATACTTGAGCTAGATGGGCAGCCTGGGCTGCTCGGGCCTCCTCTCGCTTTCTTAACAGCTCGATTTCAAAGGCGCCCATTCTGTTATTTATCCACCGTTCAGTATCGCTACCTACCTCATTTTTAAACACATTAACTTGTGGTTTTCTGTAATTTTTACAACTATCCAAAATGAACACTCGATATCGTAGTCCCTCGATCTCCATTGGTTCAGGAAGGACACCGCTTAACTTCGACGCCTCGACGCTCATTAAAAAGGCTACTGCAATATCACCGTAGTCAACCGCTTTCTCTTTCAGGGAATTAAGAGCGGAGCCGTTCAACGTGGGGGACGAGGCCGCAGCAGTGTACGAAGGTTCCGGCCCGCGTGTCGGCTGCTTATCAGACCTGGGGTGAAATCCTACGAATGACTTGTCAGCCGCCGCACTTGTAATGGTTTGCATGCTGACTCTCTCTGGTGCATCGCCTACACTCTCATTCAGTAAGGGCAGCACGTGTACCACCTCTCGCTTGCCAAACCGCTCCACACATGACTTTTCGGCGAGAACGGAGCGGACGATAACGCTCCGCTCCTCACGGAAGTTAACCTCTTGCATACCCTTCCCTCTCTTACCCCCTGGGGAAAAGCGTGTGGTGGCAAATACAAGTTCCAAGCAATTCTCCTTTTCAACAACGGTACTACTATCTGAAAGCGGGGTGATTCGCTGGAGCGTCGGGAACCCGCCGAGTGTACGAATGTACAGCAGTGCAACATAAAGAATACGTGCGGCGTAAGAAAGTTCTACGCAGCTTCCCTGGTCAAGTATCGTCTGTTTATCCAATGTAGCTGCCGAATCACCACCGGATGCCAGCCACCACTTCTTCAAACTACCTTCAGGTCCTCGCTGGGAACCCACCGCAAATAACATGCTATTCAAGTTCCTACTAACCAATAAACCTTGTGGATCCCTCAGAATGGCAGAGCAAGCAACGAGAGAGTTAGGTTGTTCTCCCACCGCGCCCGTAGCCCCCGCTTTGTCGCTCAAATTCTTTAAAAACCCGATGTGCCCACGGCTGGAAGAGCAGCTCCACAACCTGTAAAAAACGTTTTGGTAGTCATCGAATGTCTCCGTGTACGTCATCCGGTTGTTGGCAAGTGTGACGGCGAGCTCCCCCCGCTCCCCTGGCTTCTCCTCGGTATCACCAAACTCCTGCAATGGCTGCTTCCACGAACTTAAGTTTGCCTTTTCGGCCGGAGTGCCATCCTCCACATGCCACACGTCGTTGTGTCTACTCTTTTCCTTCAACCGGGTTATTTTAGAGGGGTGAATTGAGCCTCCAGGGAAAACAACATTTGCGGGCGGCTCTCCTGAGGTACCCCAGAAGTGATGAAACAACGCATCACCTGCTTCGTTGCTCAAACCGGTAGTTACGTCGTTCACGGGTTTACTGCTGTTGTTGGGGAAGCCATCCCACCTCGGGAAGGTGAGGTCGGGGGAAGAGTAGAAACCATGATGCTGCGACGGTGCCTGTGAACTTGTTTCATCAAGTGTGGGTGCGTCTTTGAGGTACAACTCTCGTGCGACACGTCGTGGGAGAGGAGACATGGTTGAGGTATGTGCTTGTTTTTTTGCCTCGGGGCTACCTTCTAGTGGTGGAGCACCCCAACATTCATTCTCATTTACTGTTATACTCTCAATGAAACTCTTCCTGTTCGCCGGAGTGGCCGTGGTATAATCCCTCAGTGTCGATACAGCTGTTGCTCGTGCCTGGTGCTTGCGCGCCCTGCGGCTTGCAGCACGCGACACTACTACTTCGTTTTGCTTCTCTTTTGCAGATTCCTGCTTCCTAGTCGCCTTTGAACCTTGGCGGCCTTGATGGAGGCGCTTTCGCTCCTGGGCAGCTTTTGGTCGTGCGGCGCTGCGGCCACGGTCGGTTTTCTTCCCCATTTTGTTACTCGCAGAACGCGGACGCGCTTCACTCGCACGAGTGGGGATGCGTAAATTTCGATCCCCTCGAAGAGGAGCTGCCAAGGCAGCAGTGGGCGACCTCTTTTCCTCCGACGCCACGGCTGTCGGTGACGAGGCACACTCATCGGTGTTAGCATACTTTCTTAGCGTATCAGCCACACTTAAAAGTTCCTCCGACGCATAACTTGCGCTGCCCCTCGTATCGGCAGCGTCGTTGCGGGAGGGGTCGGCGTCGGGTTCCAAAAATAGCTTAATGGACGTAGCGAGACGCACATTTAGACCTTCGCCAGCCCCCTCAAACATGATGAAGCAAGCTTGACCAGGGGTCAATGAAAGAACACCTAATTCACTTGCAAGTGGTCGCGCTTTCCTATTTCGGTCGCTGTACTCTACGCAGCGAATTAGTTCCTTCTTCAAACTAAGGGATAGGAGTAAAAAAAAATCATATATGTGGGTAAAGGAACGAGACACGACAACAGAGCGAATGAACACCATTTTTCTACCACTACACACATTTTTCACATTTTTCTTTGTTTTATAAATCATGCAATATGCATTGCATACAAAACAAGATCGGGCGATCGTGAGGGCAATGGGACAAGTCCACACAGGCAACTAAGAGAAAATCACAAACGGGAATGAAGGGACGAAAAGAAGAAAAGTGAAATCCTTGCAGACAAATATTATCCTCGTCCGCTTCTGCCCTTACTCTCCTTTTACCCATTACAAACTTAATCCGCATTGCATTCCCGGCTCCCCTCTTATCTACATAATGAACCCCGCCACGATCCCCAAACATAGGAGAAAGGGGTTGGGGAAAAGTACAAGTAGCTTTTTCTAAGTACATTCATCTCATTCAATTTATCGCCATTCATATGTCTTTTTCACCGCTTGACCTGTCGGACACCTCGCAGCGAACCTCTAGAAGTTTAAAAATGAAAAATGAAAGGGAAAATGGCGGTGAGCTAACCAAATCGATACTCGAACACAAACATGGCCTTTGAACAGAAGCGGCTTTAGTTGTCTTCACTCTCAAGGGGAGTGCTTCCACGCACGTGGACATGAAACCCCTTCAGAAGAAACCTCCTCTCCTCTGAAGGTCCTGAAAGTGGAGGTTGAGTGTCGTCCTTTTCCATGTAAATGACGTTATCGCACATTGTGCCACAACTGACGTCGCCCTCTAAACGAACAGTGCCCTCCAAAGCATTCTTCTGAAGGGAAGGATGTTGCGCAGGAATGGGCGGCGGCCTTGGCACGTCAGCGTCCTCCTCTTCCTCACCTTCTTCTTCCACTTCTTCGTTCTCATTTTCTTCAGCTTCCCGCTGTGCACGCTCGCAGGCCACTCTCTCAACAGCTTCTGCATCAGGTGGTATAGGTGGCACACGACCTTTTACAAGGATGCACTCCCTCCCACACCATCTAATCGCACAGCACTTAACTTTAGCAGCGCCACACTCTCCAGTGAAGAGTATGCCCACAGTACTATGGCTTTCCAGCCGCAGGAACTTCAATTCGGTGCCCGCGCAACCGTCGACAAGCATAACCCCAATATCTGTGTGGGCAATAAAGCAGTCACGCACGGAAACATCCGCATCGTCCAGATACAGTGCTACGTTGCACATAGCCTTTGTAGGTATCTTGGGTTGGGATACGACCTTCTTCCACCGATTCTTCAGGCGAAATAAGGGGCTTTGTTGTGCATGACGCGCAGCACGAAACTGGTCGGCGGTATACGTGGTTGGCGTTCCCTCAACAGGACCCAAAATCATGGAGGTGTGGATCTGCAGTGAGCACCGTGGATACGCGTAAAGCGCCTGCTTCGCACTGCCGTAAATAATGCAGAACTCTATCAGCGCCTCGCTAAGAGGGTGGGCCACTACTGTTGGCAGCACTGGAGGTTCCGTAGATGGTTGACACGTAGTCGTTTCCACGGCCTCGGTCGTCGCTAAGGGATCTTTCCTCTGTAATGCATAATCGCCGAAGACACAGTGGCGGAATGTGGATCTGGTGAGTGGATTAAGCTCGATACCCCCAAAGAAGCATAAACCTTGCATTTCCAGATGATTATCCTTTGCTTTGTGAACCATCTCAGCCTCCTCTGTGGACCCCTCTGGAGCATCGTCGGCATTTTCCTCCTCTTCATCCCCATCAGCCACTCTATCCTGCTCATCATCATAGTGTTTAATGCCCTGCAATCCCTCAGGAATTTCCGCGTCTTCATCGACAGAAACAAACGGCCGACTGTGACGCACTATCAGTCGCCCTTCAATCACTGGAAACAGTTGGGGATCTGGTGCTGTAGGGGTTACAGTTGCGGTAGCAGGTGCTTCACCACCGTAGGGCGCGTACCATGGGCCCAATCGGCGCTCGTCCCTTGGAATATGGATCTTCTTGCGATAACCAGCCTTCCGCCCCAGTGCCACCGGGACGCTCATAATCCGTAAGCCATCCAGTCGAGACTCCTCAATGACCACCTCTTTCTCAAGATAGGCGCCAGGGTACACGATCACAAGGTCCTCACGGTATGTCACCGCGTCCAACGCTTCCTGCAGCTTCTGCATGCTACTAAAACCACCCACGTAAAATGTACTTGGTCCATCTTCCAGCTGGGAGAGATCGTTTGATTCCTCCCACTCCTCTTCTTCTTCCTCTTCTTCTTCCTCTTCCTCCTCTTCTTCTTCCTCTTCTTCTTCACGTGCTTCAAGCTCGCTTTTCTTCGGAGGCATAGATATTGCTTAGACCTCTGTTTGTCTTATGAAATCCTTTGTGTCAGAAAATAGCAGACAGAGAAGAGGAGTAATGGAATGCCGCCATGGAGAACGCAGGACATAGCGGGAAAACAGGGTAACGTTAGTGACTGTAAAAGTGGGCAACTTTCGGTAATGTCAGGAGTTCGGTTTCTCCTCTTTTCTTCCCCAGATTCATCATCTACTTTTCAGATTGTAACAACGAATAGTTCGTGAGGAAATGGGCAAGAAACAACCCATAGGTCACGCACAAAGGAATAAAGTGAGCAGCGCTGTCACGTGAAAACATGTGAAACGAGATGGTGATGTAACTCCAGGGGTGTGAGAGAAAATGAAAGACAAGCGTGACCACAACAGCAGGATCAACATGGAATAGACAGAACTTTGGGGAAGTACATTCTTCTAAATATTTTTCTCACCCAACTGGAGTTGCATAACGGCTGAAGTCCGTGTTTCCACAGGTTGATAACACCTTCTATTTCCATCATCCCGACACATATATACATTCCCAACACCAGTGCTTACATGCAGCCACTGGCTATTAACAGACCACTCACGGGCTCATTTCATCCTGTTTTGCTCGTAAACAAACAAAAGGTGAAAAAAACAATGCCCCGGAATGCAAGTTAGAAAAAGGGAAGGTGCCCCGGTACAAACTCACTTGAGATGATATGAGTTACTTTCCTAACTCTCCACACCTCTACGACAATTTAGTGTGTTGAGGTACGCAGTCGTCCATTGAGACACGGGCCTACGCACTTTTGGATTGGTGAAATAAGACACACCACGTCAAAAAAAAAAAAATGTCGTGGAGTAACCGCGAGTCTGCAGAGCCGTCACGAGCTCAGTTGCAGCGCAAACCCCCGTAACGAGCGCCGTATGCCTGCGTCAATTTAGTACGGGGTTGCCATCGTTCCGGGGACACAGGCACTAAGCACTAAATAACAAAGTTTTAACTATAAGACAACCCCTTTCTTCTCGCGCGAAATTTGTTCTATCAAGTGACACCGTCCACACGGTGAACTGCACCAAATAGTGCAACGCACAAGAGCGACAAATCACCTGGCGAGCCCTATAATCTCGGTTTCTTCTTTGGATGCAATGCTTCCTCGTGAACTTTTGTAAAATCGTCAGGTTTCCCCGGCTTACCCGTTTCAAAGGGGGCACGGCAGTCAGTATCACCAGCGCCACATCGCTTGCGGCAGTGGTCCAACTTTTGGGCATAATGCGCAATTCTTCCGTGCTGTCGCGCCTTTTCACGCGTGGCATCCGCAAGTTCTCTAGTCAGTGACTCCACAGAGTTGTATGTCTCGAGTGCAACAGTTCGAAGTTTCTGCAGCCGCTCAACCCCCACCGTCCCATTCTGCGTTAGTGCATTGTACCGATTCTGGGCTCTTCCCAGGGAATCTTGTAATTTAATGCACTGATCCTCCAACTGCTGCTGACTGTTTGCAAGGTTGAGTTCGCGACTATTGAGATTTCTACACCGCTTCATCAAATCCTTTACTTCGCGCTTTAATCTATCCACATAAGCTTCAGTCGGTGGGCACTGCCTTTGGCCAGTAATGCACACCTCATCGTCTACATCATGCGCAACATCAGTCTCACTACTACCAGCATTATTCATGTCGACAACGACTTCTCCTTGCTGTTGCCCAGCTCTTCGCCTACACTGTGGGTGGAAGCACAGAATATCAGATTTCCTCTTCAAGGGATGACGGCAGATGGGGCACTGTGCACCAGTCTTGTACTCGTACAGCTGCATTGCGCACGTAAAGTGAAGTAAGTGCCCACATGGAAGCACTGCGATTCCCTCCAGGGCTCCTGACGTCTCGGATGAACTCGCTGCCAACCTTGCTCTACCAGCACCCAAACGGTACAAACTTACCGCCGCCACAAAGGCGTCTGGCATGTTGCCGACCCACCCAAACGCGCCGTTTGGCCAAACTCGCATGGGAAAGTTGACTTCATCACCTACTTGGTTCAGATCACCACTTGCACCCACGTCCGTTGACGATGGCGTTGCTGCGGGTGCGTTACTCAACAGCGACTCAATGCAAATGGGGCACTCTGCACCACGCAAAAACTCAAACTGAGGCATTAGCATATTTGGCAGTGCTGGCACGTACGCAACTCCTCTTCCCCCACCTTCACCCGAGCCAGATGGAAAAGAATACGTAATGCGTTACTTATGTGTATAAGTCCTGCCACAAAGTATCGATAATATTCCCTTCCGCCTCCACACTTGGCACTAGCCTTCCTGGTGTTAAGAGAATCAGGGAAAGAAATAAATCGCAAGGTGCACCATGTTGATGCAGGGGAAAGTGAAGAAATGGAGAAGCAGCATCCGACGTGAAATTTTTAAAAGTGCAAAGTTGTGTCGAAACTCATTATGATGTTTCCGCGTAGACCCTGTTTTTAATCAATTGGCAGTTCGTGAAAAGAGTTTTGTCAATAAAAATTATAAGCGGTAGAGAAAGAATAAGGTAACCTTCTGCCCAACAAAACGTAAGGGGAAATGCGACGCAGCAGAAGCTCGCCAAAACGTTACGACGACATTACATTTACTCTACAACCCAAGGTGGCGGAGGTGCAAGAAAAATAACAACTGGTCCCTGCCGCTGCACAAAACCCACATCCATACGCACTGCGTCTTCATAGCAGCACTCCAAACTGGGCGGTGGGCCCTCACCGTACCCCAAAATTTGACCTTCGGTGATGCTTTCGGAGTCGACCACATCCGAGCAGGCAAGTAAAGATTTATGCTCCATTTCGTACCGCCAGGCGTGCAAGGCAACGCGGGACCCATTGGAACCATCAAAAGAAGCCACAGGAAGTTTCCCACCACACTCCCAGCACAACTCGTCGGAAGCATAAAATCTGTCACGAAAAGATTTTGGCAACTCGTCTACGCAAAAGTAAAAAGTTTGCCTATCATGCCCTCGCTCATTTGTATTGTATGTCACATCCCCAACAATGGGATGTCCCCAATCACTAAGGTGGATACGAATCTGATGCATGCGACCAGAGAATGGCACGCAGTGGACAAGACTTTCGGTGTTCGTTCCTGCATCTTTATGGTGGGAGTGATCACTCTGATAGTGCCGTAGCGGCTGACACAGCGTCATAGCATCCTGACAAAACATTTCCTTGATAGGGGTCCCATACGATTCATTCAAATCTTCATATATCGTTTCATTTTCACTGAACCTGTACTGCCGCAACGGAGAGGTGAAAAGAACCGGTACACCAACTGAATTCACAAAAGTCTTTACGTTCATCCCATCAGTTGCATCTCTGCGCCCTTCATGAGAGTTTTTGGTAACAATTAACAAGCCACCGTTAATGGGGCATGTTGTATCTTTCTCATTGCTGTCAGCTAGCACGCCTTCCTTATTTTTATCCCCAGGACAACTTTCAAATCGTATCTTCATAGAATTTTCCGGGAAACAGCCACGAACCCGCGCCAAGTACCGTTTCCTGACTGTGGCGCCGGACATGTGCAACTTATCGAAAGTAATCGTCCCCTCGTCGCTCTCAAAGCGGGATCGCCGTGGCAGAATCTCCTCCATCTGCCGCGTCTTACTCATAAGCGCTTCTCCAACGCGCCGCGCTGCTACCTTCGAGATTCCCAAGAGAAGCACACCAGATGTTACTTTATCCAACCTATGGCAGGGCCGCGGGAGCCGCTCAATAGGCACCGTGTCTTCTTCCATTGAATCCGTGAGATAATACGCCAGCAGCTCATCCCGCTCCCTCCCAGTAAGGTGAATAGTAGAAACCAACGATTGCAGGAGTGGATCCTTCTCTACAAGCCATGCATGCAGACGTCTTGGCGCAAGGACGTATTCCAGCATAGCTGTGCAGGAATTCATGAAATACCTGCCACTTGCATGAGTCGGCAAACCGGCAGGTTTGTGCACAACCAGAATTCCATATTCACAAATACGCACCGCCGCTAGAACTATGGGCTCGACGCCCGTGGCGCCCATACGCACGGGGATTTCATGTCGGTGGACCGAATGAAGAACAACGTCCCCATGCTGAAGTGGTCCGTTCGCATTAGATGAATCCCCAGCACTGGCATCTGCTCCACTCGGCTCGCCCGCAGTGTGAGATCGTTTCATGTGATTCCGTCGGACATTGCACCTCGATCGCGAGATTTTCTGCAAGCGTCCCTTTTCCACGCAAGCCTCGTAGTAACTGCGGGAGTGATGAACATGCTCCTCGGAGTAAACATCCACCAGCTCACGGCCCACCCAACGACCCTTTACGAAAACGCGAAACGTAAAAAAATACGGGACGACAAAGCGCCGCGTAGGTTGTTCGCGCTCCTTAGGAGATGAAGTCGCGGTGTACCATGGAAAACCGGGGAACAGCGGCGTGCTGTATAATTTTCGCTTCGATTCATCATTCCAGGAGGCCTCTTCCAAAAGTTGGAGCCGTGTTGCCTCCATAGATCCTTTGGTACTGTAACACATGAAAAATGCAGAGAATATAAAGAGATTGTTTTCCTCGTTTGGAGTTGGATTCCCTCCTCTCCATACGACCACGCGAGATTATTTCAAATAAAAGGTCAGAGGAAAGATAGGACATCCAATATAAAACGACAAGGGTGACTATTGCTGAAAGTCAGCCGCCGTCTTACCTCGGACCTTTTTCATTACCTCATGCACCTCTGATGGTGGGGGGACAGGTTCGCGGAGCATACCCCGTCTCACTAAAACTGACATGAGTCGATCGTACATAGTTAACTGCTTCACGTAGTACAGGGAAAAGAGAATGTGACGCACATCTCGCGGAACTTCTGCAGTTGATGTTATCTCGATGGTCAAACATGTGAACTCCGTAACCCTACTCCAAAATGCGTCGTCCATATAACGGCGAGAAGCAAGAGCACAACACAGCACAGCAACATCCTCAAGCAACTCCTCTGCGTTCACCACTGATCCTTCATGCTTTGCAGCCTTTCGCTCTGCCACCTTACGCTCCTTTAGTGAAAGCAATCGCAACTTCACTGCTTCAATATTGGTCTGACTTGGGGTTGGCCTTAACCGGGTTGTCACCTCACGCATGCGAACCTCAGTGGCTCTAGCTAATGCGTTCATTTGAGACAATACGGTGTACGACGTCATAACGGGCTTAAGGGCCTCACTGGTCGCAGGGGCGGAGGTTGTGGCGGATTTATTCTCATCTCTATCATCAGAGTCGTTAACACTGATATCGGCAGAAGAAATCGAGGCCTGACCCACGTGGGGATCATCAAAATCCGTGCATTGGGCAAAGGCCGTAGCGAGCCTGCCAAGTCGCTTGCTATCAAGTTGTTCGCAAGCACCAAGTGCGGGCAACAAGAGTTGATAAACAACGGGGAGCAGAACAACAGGCGGATCAACCGACAACAGTGCTCCGCCGGTGTCAGCCAGCATTATGGCATGTTGAAGAAGTTCAGCGGAAAGTTTCACACCCATATGGCTAAGGCGCTCCCCATCACGTGACGGTATTGGACTTGGTGCCTGTGTTGGTACGACATCGTTCGTAGTGTTCACTCCATTTTCGCATTCCGTAGCCAACTTTTCATCAGGTAAGTGATCATGTATGGCGTGCCAGACATGCGTAAGTCTCTCACGCGCCAGGTAAAAAATAACTACACGGATCTCATCAACAACGGTGGAAAGTAGTCCCTCATCCAAGCCATGCACAGCCGCATTGACAGACACTACGTTTTCTGGCATTTGGAGGCTCGGTGGTCCTGCTCGGAGAGTGCACAGTCGCAAAGCTGAACAAAGAGCCTGTACGAAAACAGGAAGGCAATACAGGTCGCGCGGAACCCGCTCCCCAGTGCCCTGTGGATCACTATGGTTCGCAAGCAGTTCCTTCTCCAATGTAGAGAGAAGGGAAGTGGTTTCAGTCCGGGGAAAGTGGCTTCGCCAGAGAAGACAGAATCGTCTCAAAGCCTCCGTGTCGTCTACATTTTGCAGCATGTCTTGGATACTCACAACAATACGCTCCCAGACCGGAGCTGAATCACTTGACTCCTCAAGTCCCAGTGGAAGAACTCCACCACTTCGGGGGATGGAAGAACAGCGCCTGGAGAACGAAACGACACGTAATGAAGGCGGCTGCAGCCTTCCTACCCTCCTGAAAATAGGTCGTATATACCACTGACACTTCATCATCCCGTGCCTCGCACAGGCTCCCACGACCGGCGCCAAGGAGACCAGCATCCGTGTGTGGAATGTTGTGCCTAAGAGAGAACAAAACGGGCAAATAATGATATTATCCACGCAAAGATCCATTTCCTGCACATTCATTGGGTGCATCCGTAGAGGATAAAAGGAACGGAAAGTTATCAAAGGTTCTACCGAACCCCTCTGACAAACATCACACAAAACAATCCTTTATTGTTTAAACGATCGGTATACAAGTAGCAGAGAATTGTGAGGCGAAAATCGCTTCACCATACATATAAACCCACAAGCTGTGTCTTCTTCCAACACCCAACACCCGTTAGTGCCGGTAGGCTACCGATACCCGCGTCCGACATGTTCGCAGCTATGATTTGAAACTTGCATTATTATTAAGGAGGGCTCGCAGGTAGGAACAGGGGAAAACGGGTAATAACTAAAAAATCGAACGGTACTCACACAACGTGAACCTTGAGAGTGCGGAATGGGAAAAAAAGCATGAGGGCGTCCTCAGGATCCACCGGTTGATAAATATGTTAGTAAAAACGAAGGAAAGTAATAATTTCCTGGCACCATGGCAACCATCCTTTCAGTATCGGTTACTCACCTCCACAGGACAAACCACATGCTTTGCCCGGCAACAACGCATTCCATGCACACAAAACAACTGAGACTGATGGAATGGATGCTTGTATTAAAACCACCAACGGTTATCTCGATAGATACTGGCGTACTCCGAAGACGACTTTCCCCCTTAAAATGTGCGTATTTTTCGCTAAATTAGACAGACAAGATCGAAAGCATATGCCCTGCTCGTGAACCTGGGTGCACAGTAATTACCACTAAAGCGATGCTTCGTCAGGTAACACTCCCTCGCGGAATGCCTCCTTCATCCGCTGGGACAGCTCCGGTGCAAGATCGTTGCCGTAGTGCGATAAGAGCGCCTGCAGTTGCCTCCCCTCCTCCGCCGTTATGGGGCGCACACGCTTTCCTGTTTTTGGGTCGACGAGATCGTCCTTCTGCTCCATCACTATCGCAACCATATCATTTGCTTGGGAAAAAATGACCTGCAGACACTTCTTGGGCACGTATATTTTCAGCGTGACAACGACATCGAGTATGCTAAGGATGACGGGTAGTGCTGGGTACTCAACTTCGTCAAGGCGGCACCCGATCTGCTCACCCATTGCGCGGAGCTTCTGCCGAGTCGGTTCCGCATTCATCGCATTGCGACCTCCATCACTTACTTGATTGAAACATGTGCGTATGGCAATCATGGCGGCGTTCGCCATATGATGGGTAAGCTGATCGGAGGTACAAATACGCTCTACTAACCGTTCACACACCTCCAGGCGCATGGTGCGCCACTTACGCAATACGTGGGCGAGCGTGGCACACTCGTGCGGGGTAAAGTCACCCACGTGATTCGTGGCACGGATAGCTAATGGCTCAAGGTGAAATGGCGTAAGGTCATGTACTGTATAACACTGCAATACACCGAGTAGTGACGGTAGATCGAAGTCATTCGCGAGGACTCCAACACGGCGAGACATCGCCAGCAACACCTTACGGCGGATATCCAGTGTCTCTTTGGCACATCCACGACGGGTTTTAAAAAGACGAGTTGAAAATGCCTTAACGGAAGACATGTCAATGTTCTCGTAATTACTGAATTTGAGAAGTGATTTCTCCATGCGATTCCAAAGGTGCCTGTTGTAAAAGTTGGCTGTAACAACATGCGTTGTCACATACAACACATCATCAGCAGAGAGGACACCGTCACCATCGCGACGTAACACCTCAACCGTTAGCATTCGCATAGCCGCTGTGTACTGCTTCTCTTCCAACCAATCCCGTTCTTTTAGCGAAGTTGTGTAATAAAGTGTCCGGCGTAGCTCGTGCATCCCTGCACGCTGCAACAAGGGTGTTGTTTGCATTTGCTTTACTAATGCTGTCATTTCATTGGTCGCCGACGTCTTCAGCTCCTCAACGAATTCCTCCATGCCTTCCTGCGTAAGAATTTCAGCGCTAGCACTGAGTGCATTCTGGGCTTTCAGTTGCACCGCCAATTCATCCGCCTTTGCAACACACTCCGACAGTACGTCACAATGAGCGGTGATGGCGGTGGAGGTGACCGGAAGGGAGCCGTTGACTCCAGATCCCGGTGAGTACGACACGGGAAGCGGGCCTTCCATTGCCACCGCCTCCCCTCCCCCAGTTCCAACATTTAACGAAGGATTGGTAACAGGTGACAGCGGTGAACCGGTGACGGGTGGCCCAGAGGACGCAATCCATCGTTTTGTGTCAAGAACTGTAAAACCTGCCTTCGGTAGCACGGTAACTACCGGGTAGCGGCGATACAACAGATTCCTACTGAAAACTCGTTCATGGTAACCAATGCCAGAATGTACAGAATGTTTGGACGACAGTAAACTCCCCACATCCTGACAACATAAAACTACCCGACGTCGCATGCGCGAAATCCCTTCACCTGATCCGCTCTAAGAGAAGAGAAACTTAAAGACATGCACAAAGTGTTGCGAGTGATCGTTGGAAGCATTGAGAAAACGGTAGTACTACAACACTCGCACTGATGCAGATCCATTGAACACACACTAGAGGGAGAGCTCGTTGAGGATAAAGTAAAGATTTGGAGCTTTAATCTCTTTTGCACGAGGGCAACAAACTCCGTACAGAAAATAAAAAGTTCCCTCGTGGAAAAACACAAGCTACACGAAGCATAACACCACGCACGGAGGGCACAACGACCCGGGGTAGCATAAGCAAAGAAAAAAACCTTAAAAAAATTAATAACACGATATATGTTCTGATCGTCGCTGTTGCCCTTCCAACCTAGCCTACCGCACAAAAGCGGAGGCAAAGAAGGATTTAAAAGGAGGGGGTGAATTTAAATGCTATCTTGCACATAATAAGTTGTAATGTGGGTTATACATCGCTTAGCACAACTAACTGATGCCACATAATTGATAAACTAAAAGGTGGGGAAAGAAGAAACTCCTCTCCCCTTCTATCCCATGACTCATGGTAGAGCAACCACACAACAACCTGCGCAGTGTCGCACATGGGTAAAATCTATTGGAGGAGCTGCGCGTAAACAGTCGGTATCAAAACAGGTCGCAAGTTTTCTAACAGAGACCGGCAACGGAGAAAATTACAAAAACCAACGTGCGACAAAAAAGGGGATACAGAGGAGAAACGTTGCCTCTAAATCTGAGCAACTGCACACGTTGTTGCTCACAAGTACAGGAGAAACAAAGATATGAGGAATATGCCAAGTAAGCAGTCAAGCGTGGGAATGAAGGAAGGAAGGTATCTCGTGCGACACACTAAAGGGGACGCAACCGGTTCCGCGTCAGCTACGGGGAAGTGAAAAAAAAAAACTTGAAAGACACACCCAATATATATGCATATATGCTCTCACTTGATTTCGCCATCCTTCACGTGCAGTTATTGACGGTTCCCTTGAAATATTGCACGGGAACTGCCATGTTCTATAGGAGGTGAAACTCGTATCAGAGACACCACTGGCAACCACCAAACGGTACACGCATGCCACAAAGCAAATGCAGAAGCAAGTATGCAGGGAAAAAATTTAACCGTCAAACGGAAGTTCACGCATGGTCCCAACACGACAGCACGCAATTATTTACCATGAACTACTACACGACTCCGTCTCACGGCTCTTTGCGGTGCGGTCATTAGTGTGCGAATCCCGCCCAGAACTTGTTTCTGACCTGGTGTCATCACTGACATCACTGGTGGCATCTGATTTAGTATCTTT
>NW_027124587.1:0-4804 GCF_001457755.1 Trypanosoma equiperdum
GGCTACACAGGCTAGGGCTTTTGCATCCCACAGCGGATCATGCGATGAATTTGATTCAAGCAAAAGCCTCGCCGAAACATCCACCGCTGCTGCTTTTTTCAAGGCATCAGTTAATGGCGGTGCCTTTCTGGAGGATATGCAAAAACCTGAGGCCGCAAATAGGGGGTGGCGGGTGAGGTCGACAACTTTCGCCTCATGCGGTGATTTGAGAAGGTTACACCCAACTTCCTCTTCTTCGTTGGGGTGATAGTTGCCCTTTCCAGTCCCTTCGGGAGGTTTGGCCGCCTGGTTTGCCGTGGCGCCGCACAGTTGCAGGCTATTTTTAATGGCCTTTGCGTCCATGTTTCCATAGGTGTAGAATTTCACTCCTCCAACGTGGGCCCGTGCACTTATGAGGGCCGACCACGTACGACTCAACTCGCGCGGGAGCTCCTCCAAGCTCTTACATTCCTTGTACTGTACACCGCAGCTATCTAGGGGATGGTCGCCGGGTTTGCTGTGTGCCTTGCGCTCGCTCTGAGCTGACGAAATGCGGCGGTGTTCTTGAGCCACTCGTTGGAGTTCCGATTCAACGGTGTCTCCGCACGCGGAGAGCCATTGACACCAGGCATCGTCTGTGGTAAAGTTTTTTCGCAGAAGATCCTGCAGAACTTGTGGGTGTTGCTTCATCAGAAAGGAAATGGCCCAACGTTGGCGTCCCCCATTTCCGTAAGTCCGTAGGTGGTCTAAATGGGCTGAAGCATCCCGGAACTCGGCTGAATTTACCGCCGCCACATGAAGTGCGCGAAGCCATGTCTTATCAAGGCGTCGAATGTTTGGGATGCTATGCGGGCAAAGAGTCTCCAAACCTGCCTCCGACCGCACTATGCGCAACATTTTCTCATAGTTCCTCGGCAACTTCTCTTTCCCGGTTGTGGACGGGTGGGGCTCGACGGCCGTAAGAGACTGTTTGCTGCCTACCGCCGTTTCTCCCTGAAGCAGTGGCATGAGACAGTGCCCGCAAGGTAGCACATCGGCATGCCGCATAACCTCCGTCGGATCCAAGCTCAAGATGGTGGAACCGCCGGACGTTATCATGCACGGCCTCGCGGATTGTTCGGCATGAGCTTGAGCCTTGGCAACCCCCGTTCCGCTCCTTGCGTGACCTACAGAATGGGTTTGTCGCAAGGGCGCCTTGAAGGAGGCGAACGGTACAAAGGCAATAGAGCTTACTATCACACGCCCCTTCGTTTTAACAAACTCGCAGTCGAGTGCAATTGACATCGGCACTCTGCGGTTCATTTCATTCGCTACTGTTTAGCACCTAATTGAGGGGGAAAAGTGCACCGCTGCACGACAGGCAGAAAGGAAAGCATTGACTATCCACTGAGAGATGTACAACACCAAAACAGGTGACTGGGGTCCACCCACGTGGTAGGAATGCTTGAGGAAGGGTGTGAGGCGGGGCCGAATGCAGTGATCGACAGAGTGCCTCTGCACACATGAAAGGAACCACTGCACCACGAACATGTGGTCACCTTCCTACCGCCTTCTCGCTATCCGGAAACAAGTGTCTCCCACTTGCATCCTAAACGATTCCATCGCCGCCACTGTATGCGTTCATACCACATAGCGTTCCCAAAGTTCTGAATTTGCACCTGCTGACTGTCCGTTGGGATTGTGAGGGATAATTGACGAAAAAAAAAGCGAAAAAAATGCATACGTATGGTCATAAAAGTATGAGGGGGTGAAAAGGGATAAAGCGCATCTCCACTAAACCCTCGAAGAAAACAAGGATCCACCCACATTTTCATATTCAAGCTTCCATCCCTCACGTTTTCTGGCACAATGATTTCCTTCACTTTCTCCAGCCTTGCTCAAGCACACGCACACACGTATGCACAAATAAATTTCCATTCCTGCCAATCGCGGGCGCTCTCGACAAGAGAGAAGGCGGTGCGGCGCTCCACCTTAAACAATAAGAAGGATTCCAGCATGCATTATAGTGTGCTAACACGTGAAAAAACAAGAAAGGTCCAGATATACTCCACCCCACCCCCCTTTCCCCCCCTGCAGGCGTTTTGGCGAGATGCACCGTTATAATGACACCAGCCAAAGAATGCAGCTCCTTAACTCCTCCACTCCTAACCCACACAAACGCCTTCTTCACTTATCTCGATTCCTTGACGTCACACTCGCGCGAGCATTCCTACCCGTGCTGCTTCTAGCTAACCCCTACTATAGTGTTATTATTATTATTATTATCATTGTCATTAACCTATTCAAGATCGACCCTCATGTCTTTTTTTTTTTTTTTGCATTTCATTGGCTTTGTTCACTTTTTTGTACTGCGGGTAAATCCCACACCTCTTTGGTCGCCAAAATTAAGGAAAACTGAGAGCACCACCACTCTGTCTCGTCGCTTTCCCAATTTCCTTTTATGGTCGATCTCTCCCGTTTTACCCACGCGCTCACTTCGTGCTTGCTCTGTATTTATACTTATTCTCATTACTTATACTTTTCCCCCCGAAAAACACTAACACACGCAGCGGCTTGCAGTGCACGAAACGATACCGAGCTGACGTCCGCTCCCTGTTTCCTCCCCTTAGATGAACTCGAGGGACTCCACAAAGGCGTTCATGTCACGCTCGAACTTCTTCCAGAGGCCCACCGCCATTTCCCACCGTATTAATGTCGTCCTGCCCTCCCGAACGAAGATAAAAACTTTTCCCCGGATTTCCATGCGCTGCCCTGGCATGATTTCCTCCATGCTCTGCGATATAAACGTTAGACAAGGCTCACCGTTTACCGTGGTTCGGGCGATGTCTCGGATACCCCCCTCCTCCGCCTCTTGCCTCATGCGTGCCTCCCATTCTTCAACGGATCCCATGCACTCGGGGTCATTTTCGGGAGTCCCAACACGCATAGTTACAGTGGGCGGGTGGTCGCCGCCCTCAGCCCCATCCAATCCTTGCGGAGCGTACGCAACGGAACCCCCGCCAATACGACTCGCCACGAGGCGGCTCCCCCCCACAACATTTACACGGTAGCCATGTTCTTTATTTACGAATGTTCCTCCCTTCTTTGGCTTTGGTTCTGCCGTTGAGGGCGAGACAGACTTGACGATGCTTACAAGCATCTGTTCGTCTAAATACGAGTTGGATTTTTGCAAGGGCTTCACGACAAGCGAATAGCCATTGTAAGTGAACGTTTTTTTTTCCTGCTTGCCGTCCAGAGCAATTTGAACCTCAACGCCATCCATCACCTTTTCACTTCGCAGCTTGTGTGGGGTAACGGGGACTCCACCCTGATGGTACAAGCCGATTTCCTCCTTCTTTGTGGGTGAAGTTGTTGTCATCACCGCTAGAGCGCCATCTCCCCCAGGGTATTCATAAACCCACGTTGTGTCAATGTCTACTTTCACGGAGCCGGTGAGCAGCTCCACATATCCCAGGGCTGTGGATATATTGCTCTCTATGCGCACGTTGTTGGCTATGTCCATAAACATGGAGCGATACCTCTGCATCACATCAGGTGACCCCATGATTTGGAATGTATAGGCGACGCTTCCACGCACCTCAATGAGGTTAAGCACAACAATATCGCAGAAAGGAGGGAGACTTTGCGAATACTCAAGCATATGCCGGAACGGCCCCACCTTCGTAGAAGTGTTCTTTGACACTTTCGGCTCGATAGCACCACCTGACATCATCATCATCTGACTTACCGCCAGCTCTTTGCAGCGGTCTTTAAATTCATCGAGGTTGACGTTATCTGCGCGGACGTCCTCCACCGACAGGACAATCATCGGTACCGATCCCGGCTGTTGCGCCACTTCCTCCGTCACTAGTTCCTCGTTCCAGACAGTAAGCATCGCCACGTTCGGGAATGGGGATAGATCCTCTCGAACCTTCCACGGAGAAGGGACTGTCAGCGACAAGCCCAGTTGGGGAAATTCCTTACGATCCCCCATAGTTCCCTTGCTTGACGTCCCCGCTGCGCTCGCTGTAGAAGTAGCGGGTCCGGTCCTCGGGCTTTCCGCTCCGATTTCCCTCAGCGCTTCCGCGAGCAGCTGGTTCTCAACAGACAAATCGTTACACACGGGGCTCTTTGTCATCCCTACTTCCACTTTGGATTTCTCATGGGCACCAGACAATATGGGCGCAGTGAAGGCGTCATCATCTTCTGCTTCACTAAGAAGCCTCCGCCTCCTGATAAAGTACGCCGCCGCTCCAACAGCCGCCGCAGCACCTGCCACTACCGCGATAGTTTTCCGCTTTGAAGGCATTTTTTCCGCTTAAAAAAATGTATTGTCTCTCCTCTTTCCTTTTTTCCTCAAAGAAGAAGGGCGAAAATTAAAGAAAAGTTCTTCCTTGCAGCGAATCGAGACCGACGTATGTGTGTTTATTCCCTTCCCTCAGAAGTTCCTTTTCTATCTGCTTTCCGCTCCCTTTTCTGTCCTGCAGTACGGGTATGTTAAGTGATATTAACCCCGCCTCGTTTAATTAAATGCAGACCTTACCGTGGACCCTTACGTGTGCCTATGAACTCAAAATGAAAACACCACCCGGCGTGGAAGCGAGAGAAAAAGATGAGGAGGGAAAAAAGGTGGATGTCGCGTTTACTCATAGCCGCCGGTGCCCCCTCCCTCTGTTCCCACAACACAAGGGACCGATCGTGTTCCGCTCCGGTGTTCGCAGGTGAAAGGGCTACCGGAGCAGAGAACATTGGGAATGGGAGGGTCAACAACGCGTATTATGTCACACTTATCTCCTTCTTTGTGCATGAATTAAAAAAGCATAAAGAGGACCTCATTATTTCACCT
>NW_027123704.1:0-3285 GCF_001457755.1 Trypanosoma equiperdum
AAAAAATAATAATAAACACCCAATAAAGTGGTAGATGGAAATATGAGGCCACACACCCAACAGGCGCCCTTTTCATCCAAGGAAAATTAACAATAAAATTAACAATAACAACAAAGAAAGAAATGGAAAAGAAAAGCGGTAACGCGCACTTCATGCCTTATAGTCACACGACAGCGCATTACCGCAGGTCTTCTGACACCTCCGCAACAGTGTGAGAGTGTCGGTCCTTTATTTTCTTCGACGATGTCCTCTTCTTTGTATGACCGCTGCTTCCTCTATCCTTTTCATCTGCTCCTATCTCTATTTTTGTCGCACTATTTCGTGATTTTTTGTGCGACTTTTTGGTTTGAACAGCGTTGAGGTTGAGTAGGGCTGCTTTTTCCATTTCTTCTGAGAAAGGGTACTGAATTCCAATTCGGTCTGCCATGGCCATGTACTCCGCTAATTTGTTCTTCATGGGAACAACTTCCCCAGCAAGCATCTGCAGTTCCGCCTTCAGTTGCTCAACAGAGGCGTCATCACCTCCCTCTTTTTTGCGCAGAGCCTCCCTGGCTTGCCTAAGTTTAGAGCGCAACCGTTTGTTCTCTGTCGTGAGCAGTTGCAGCTTTTTATCCGCTTCATCACCATTTACTGTTTTCTCGTCAACAGGGAGAATAGATGCGACTGGTTCAGCGGCACTCTCCAACTGCTGCTCAAGTTGTTGAATCTTTTCCTGCAACTCTTCCACCTGCCTCTCCAGGTCGTTTGTTGTGTAATCCTGCATTATACGCAGCTTCTCTGTGAGGTCAGCAATACTTTCCTTCAGCTTCCCATTTTCCTCTTGCAAAACCGATAGTTTGTCGTTAGATTCTTTCAGTTGCGCAGCCAAACTCTCAGCCTCCCTCTCATTTCCAACACTGCGATATGACGGGCTATCAGCACCGTGCGCCAGTACGTCCACCGCAGGGCCGTCATCAAAGCGAACAAGCGATAAGAGGTCGGTGTTTGGTTGCTTTTTCTTCTTTCTCCTGACTGGCAATGTAACAGCACCACTGACAATTTGTTCAGCACGCGCTGTTTGCAGCTTTTCTTCAAGTTGTTCGATGCGCCTACGCATAGCCGCTGCATCATCGTCTAACTTCTTCCTCTCTTCTTCAAACCTTTCATTGACCTCTGCAGAACTTCGTTCCTGCTCCTCTAACTGCCGATGTGCCTCTTTAAGAGTAACCCTTAACTGATCTACTTGTACACGCAGAGCAGTAACATCCGAATCTTCCGCCGCAGCGGATGAAGCTCGAGCAGCAACGCCACCGGCGGCTTCTGTGGATTGACGCAATTTGTCAAGTTCGCTTTCGATATGCAACCGCTCTTCTTCGACTTGATGCAACTGGGCACACAACCTTCCACTTTCATTCTCGTACCTCTGCCTTTCTTCTGCTATGCGAACCTCCATCTCCAACTCCTTTTCATGCCGAACTGCCTCCAATTGATCATTTACAGTTACCATTACACGACGTAGCTCCTCCTTCACGGCCTCCAACTCACTGCTAGTCGCCACTATCGTGGAGAGCAACTTTTCTTCTTGATTAGACTTTTCCTCCACCAAGCACTGATATTTATTCCTTTCCAGCTCAAGCGCGCGGTACTCATCCGTTAACTTTGCCATCTTCTCGTTGGTATTGGTGCACATCGCGGTTTCAGAGGCTAGACGCTCGGCAATTAATCCTAATTCAGCGGAGTGAGCAGAGCGAATTTGTTCGTTTTGCCTCAGTTGCTCCTCGTTCTCTGCCTCCAGTTCGTCAATCGTTTGACGGTACACCAAAAGCTCGGAGGTGAGCCGATCAATATCAGAAACCATTTGTTGGTTTTCGCTTACAAGTCTCGTGTTCTCGACCATTACCGAGCGAATATCGTCAGGAACAAAGCTGTTACTCTCTAACTGTGCAGCAACGGTCCCTTCGCTTGCAACTGCGCGCTCACATTCGACTCCGCCAACACTAGTCCTTTGTTCAACACAGGCCCCAACGCCTTTGGTATCGTTAGCACCTCCACACTGCCGCATAACTTCTTCCATACGAAGCTGCAGTTCGTTTAATTGGCCTTCGAGTGTAGTATTCTGGCCGCACAGTTTGTTATTTTCTTCCATCAGGCGACACACCTCCACACGAAGTTCCGCGCTTTCTTTCACAAGCGCAACAACCTCGTCCTCACGCGACTTAAGAGTTTGCCTCTGGTTGTCTACAGTGTCCTGAAGACTCGCTCTCTCCGAACCCACACGTTGCAAGTCTGCTTGTGTTTCCCCCAGTTGCACTTTCACAGCTTGTAAAGAGAATTCCAGTGCCGTGCACCGTGCCTCAGTGTCACTTCCCGTATTCTGTCTTTGTGCTTCCTCTAACTGAGTGATTTCTTCCCTAGCTTTTAACAATGCTTTTTCCGACTCCTCAGCACAAGAAAGACGCTCTCGTAACGTAGAAACCTCTTGCTGTAGCTCAGCTACGCTTGTCTCAAATTGTGGTATTTTTTCTGCTTGCATGCGAGCCCTGTCAAGCTCCAACTGAGCTGCTTCGTAGTCACGAGAAAGCTGATCCCTTTCCACCCTCAAGTTGTTGATATCAGTCGTAAGAGTTTCACATTGTGCCTCCAGCCCACGAAGCCGCTCCTCGTCATGTTCTTTTGTGGTTGCGAAGTAGGTTGCTTCCTCTTTCATTGCGGAAGATAGATCCGTCAGCTTCCCATTTTCTTCAGTAACTTGGGCAAGACGCGACTCCAAGATTGAAATCTTCTCCATTGCAGCCTCGTGTTGGTGTTGAGCGTCCTCGCAATTTTTGCACGATTTTGGCTCATTCATCGAGGCAGTCAGTAGCGTATCAACATCATAACTGGGTGCAGTCGGTTTTGCCTCCGCAGAACAACTCTCATTTTGTCTGATCCTATCTTCCAACTCTCTCAGTTTTTCGGTTAATGCCCTGTTCTCGGCTTCCACGTCCTTGTGCATGCTTGATTCAGTGGCAAGGTTTTCACGCAGATCTTCCAGCTCCTGTTCGTACCGTGTTATCTTGTCATGTAATTCCTGCTGCTTCTGCTCTGCGACGCTGGCACTGTCACATTCCTCCCTCGACGCTTGAAGCTCCCATTGTTGTTGAGTTAACTCCGCGGTTTTTGCTTGTAGTTCCGCTTGTAGTCGCTGTAGTTGGTCCCTCAATTCATCCTCTCGTATGCGATGCCGGTCAACCTCACTTCGTAAATCGTTGAACACCAAACTATTGGCCTCCAGTTCTTCCATACGAAGCTGCAGTTCGTTTAATT
>NW_027123704.1:3295-3958 GCF_001457755.1 Trypanosoma equiperdum
CCTAAACATAACATTTTTTGATTCATCTTCGTCCTGAGCAATACGAACAGTGACTGCAAGTGGACTACGACTTATAACCTCTTGTTGGTCACGCACAACCGCAGAGAGCTTTTGAACGTTGGCGTGCCCCTGCTGGACCTCCATCAGTAACTTTTGCACTTCGCCATTGGATGAGGTGTGCTGGGCTCGGAAGTCGGTGAATTCCTTGCACAAATTGTCTAATAACTTCTGCAGGTTTTCCGGCGTGGCTGTCTTTGAGCTTCCAAACAATTTAAACTTATCCCGTTCATAAAGTGCTTTAAGCACAGGTGTTTCGGAAAATATGTTGGTACTATAAGTTTCACACCTCACTTGCATCTCCGCTACAGTTCCAGAAAGTTTTGCATTCTCATCACATACCTTTGTAAGCACGTCCGTGAGCGACTTATTCTCCCGCTCGAGTTGCTTAACCCGCTTGACCAGTGCATCGGCCTCTTCAGTGGATTGCACAATTTGTATTGCCTTTACAGGTTGCTGCGCCGTCGGGCCGTTGTCCACATCGCAGTGTCCGGATGCCTCCATTTGTCTCTACGATGATGGCACCTACCTTTCTATGTTTATTAGAATATCGGTAGTTATCTTCAACGTATTGTTAGTATTATTTTTTTTATATTAAAAAAAAAA
>NW_027123704.1:4012-9309 GCF_001457755.1 Trypanosoma equiperdum
GCGTGGTGACGGGTCCAGTCGTCACGTCACTTTGTATGGTTTCTAAATGATGGCAAGGGCACAATGATGACAACGAGGTATAGAAAAAGACGAACAGAGGATAAAAAAATAATTTAAAACAAAAATTAGAGGGTTGTGTGGATGGCATTTTACGTACTCACAAACGTTGTCATTGTGACAAGCAAAATTATCGTACGTTTTATGTCCGCAAATGAAAAAGTGAAGTAAGAGTGTGGAGAAGAGGGGAAGAGAAAAAAATTCCACACCAATAAAAGGAGATAGATAGAGGAACGCCGCGCTTACCGGGGAAAGCGTGTGTTGTGTAGTGCAGTGCATTTATCAAATCCCTTCACCTTTAATTGAGACTTAGGGAGAGTTGTTCCGTGGCCGTTAAACACATATTCCAGTGGACAACACCGATCCCAACAGACTCCACATCGTTCAACCATTTGCTTTTCATTCCATGCTGCTGTGCAAACGCGGTAAATGCGGCACCGAGACAAATATTCCCAAACCAGCGTGTCCATGTAAGAGGGAAGGGATGAAGAAGTAAACACTAAACTTAAAGATGAATCACCCTACGATATACAGGGAACTACAAAAAAAAAGGCGGGGGAAAATATGACAATACCGCTTCCACATTCCATGCCTCCTTTAACACACAACTCCTCACTGGCGGCTTCCCGCAGCATCCAGAACCGCCAGATGATACATGCTATCCAGCAGCTGTTGCACATTCACCACCTGCTTGAAAGCACTCAACGCGGCTGTCAAAGCCATAAAGAACAGAAACGCAGGTTCAGCGATCCCATACACGCCGTACATATATAAGTTTAAGTAGAAAAGTTCCTGTCCGACGCAAAGTGCACACATAAACGGACGATTTGTATAATAAAGTCGCAGAAGTGAAAAAATACTGCTGCTCACGTCCTTATGACTAGTACGGCCAGCATAAAGCGACACGTACATGACGCAGAAATGCGAAGAAATATCCAGGAAAACAAGACATGCAAGCGAAGTGGCTCCCCAATGTGGAAGCGGTTGTAATACCTGCACAACCACAACAATCAAACCAGCCGTTGACGCCCGATCCGTCAACATATCAAGAATCGCACCAAACTGTGTGCATTGGCCAAACCGTCGCGCTACCATGCCATCCACCGCGTCCAGCACAAAACCAATGATGTAACAAAATAAAAATGCAATGGGAAAGTGGCCGAGCAAGCAGAAGGAAATCAATGAAAGAATAACGCGTGTGTAGCCAATGAGGTTAGGGTAAAACAAACATACCTGCAGTGGTGTGGTAGTTTTAGCTTTCGGCATTGGTGCTGCGTTGCTTGCCTATGCCTATGCCTATGCGTGTGTTTGTGTTTGTGTATCTCCTTCCACCTACGTCAGACGGTAATGCCCCTGTTATTTGACACCGTGTCCACAAGTTTTCTGAAAAAGAAAAAAAATACTGGCAGAGACCAAAGACAAGTCAGAAAAGGGTTACAAACATACACGTACATGGAACAATTAAATAATTCCACGAACTTAACGACAACAGCGTGACAACCCACCCGAAACCTCTTATTTCCCTTTTCTCCAAATCACGACCTTTCGTCATCACTGACATCAGGGACCACAAGAGTCAACAGCACAGTGCTCGACGCAGAGTGAAGAGAAACACACCGATAATCACATAAGCGGAGACAACACAACACAACACCACGCGACGCTAAAGTGATTATAGAAAAGCGCAACATATCCATTCGTCAAAGAAAGAAAAAAAATGCACGGCACACTACATGTCATCCATTCGTTCCTCTTCATCAATAGATGTCCCCTCCCGTCGAATTTCCTCACGCATGGCCTCCACACTAAATGGACACGCACGATACTTTAGTACTGGGTACCGAAAGTACACGTTCTCCCGTGCAACATGCTTCTTCGCAAGACAGTTGTCGCACAACTCGGCATCCGCACCACTAAAGTTGTCAAGAGTACGATGCACTCCGCAAAGTATACACAGACGTTTACAATCAATGCAAACGAGCGACTGCGCGGGGGCGGTAGCTTTTGAGAAATGTGCTGCGGGAAGCAGACGGGTGCAGCTATTACACCGCAATCGTAAATGCTTCCTGGAAACTAACAGTGCGCCTGTGCGAATAGTGCAAAAGACAGCAGTACGCCACATGAAGTACAGGAGCCTAAATGCTCCCTAGACACACACACACACACACACACACAATTTCTTTTTCCAGAGGATGAAAACAATAAAAATAAAAAATAAAAAAATATATGGATATGCCAACTCCTAGTTTCGCTGCGTCGTCAACTGCCTCAGAAGGAATCGCAAAAATGACGCCAAAAGTAACAGTCATTTATTAAATAGAAAAGTACGGACCGATATATATATATATATTAAAAAACGATAAACAAAACGAGCCGATTCGGCGAAAGCGTGGGTGAAATCCAAAGATAGGTGCTACACGCAAAGACTCGACATCGTCAACGAACAAAAGCAATATCACAATGAAGCAACACCACCTGATCCTTCATCCTCTGCTCCACACGCCTTTGCACTTCCTTAGCGAAGGACACCGAATCCCCCACAACATCCTCCCAGGCCAAACCCTCCCCATTGAGCTGCCCGTTCCGTAGTAACTCCTCCAGAACAGCGGGATGCGTACAGGAATATCCTCGTGACAGGATTGCCCGGCGGTACCGCTCCGTCAGTAGCTCCTCCGCAACACTCTGCAAAGTAAGCTCGTATTGAGGGAAAGTACCGTTCTGTGAATAGTTGCGCACTAACGCTGGCCGTACACGCGAGCGAAACAAAAGCCGCGGTTTTTCAACACAATTTTTACCGTCCCTACCGGAGACGGGTTCGTCATATTTAGAGAAGGAAGGAGTTGCGCTGAGTAACCGCTGGCGGTCGAGTGTGAACCGGTACGGATGCAATAGCGGTGCCAAATCCACAACAACAACGGAGTCCGTGGCGTGGAGGTACAACCGAATGCTGTGAATCAGCCAGTTAACTTTTATGTGTTGCTGTGTGAAGTTAATCCCACGCGTAGGCACCGCAGAGGTGCCACTATCGTTACTACAAGCATCACTAGCAATAGCATTGCTGCTGCTGCTGCAAGTTGCCACATCGATCACACACCTCCGGCCCGTCCACCTATTACGAACCACTGCATAATCACATGAAAACGTTTTTCTACGGGCATCCGATTTTGGATCAGGATCCGTGGTCAAGACGTAACTTTTCGTCGTCATGAACCACACGGTTCCCCCAAAGGCAGCTGCAGAGAGAACTGCGTAAAGACTTAGCATCGCCTTAAGTCTTCCGAGTGCTGCGGTGGGACCTAACACACGAAACCCCTCCATAAAGCCGTAACCCTTCACACCATACACACCGGTACGTTCGGCAGCGGTGGCGGCTGAAGTTGAGGACGTCAGTGGTGTCGTGCTCCACGGTAATCTTTCCTTGGTATCATCGCCACCAGATGCAGCAGAATTCGATGATACACTCCGTGCACCGCACATCCACGCTGCGCTTATTCGAGCAAGTCCCATAGGCGGGCATCTCCTTGTCAATCCCCACATTAAAGTAAGGACTACACCCCTTCCTTGGTGAACAAGCAACAAAGTAGTTCAGAGACGTAATACACTCCTTGGTACGGATGATGTTCAAAATAGGGCTTCTAGAGTAAAGGGTTACAACACTTTGGGGTAACCTATTCCAGCATCACCTGCGGAGGTGGACAAACAGTAATTCATTCATAGAGTCAACGATGCAGTTGAGTGGGGTTACGGTGTTTTTGTCGCTGTCCACACACAGTGAAGAGATGTAAGTGATAACAGACGACAACTGGAAAGTGATCATGTTACAACATCGCCGCTTCACTCAGATCGGGGGCGCTTCTGCCCTTTCCCCACGTCCTCCACTGTTGCATCAGCAGTGCCAACATGTAATGTAACGGTGCGCTTCTCGCCCCCGTTCGCCGCGTCTCTTGTGAAAGAAGTGGGAACAGAGGTTGACTGGTGAGCATCAGGATCCGCAGGACCATGACTGCTCCCTTTCGTCTTCAATTTATCAACGAGTTGCTTCATTGAGTTGAGATGCAATGTTGACTGCTCCAGTGATTCCTCAACTTCCCTGAGCGCATGACTCGTGAGCACGCACAACGCCCTTAACTGCCGTAAACACAACCGACGGAGCTTAACACTAACATTTTCCTCCTCTTTATCACGTTCAATATCCTCCGCTAGCTCAGCGCGGATCGTTGCTAATCGTCTCTCCCGAGCCTCCTTTGCGGCCTTCGCTTCCTCAATCGCCTTACCATTTCCCCCAGATGTGATGGCGACTTGCTGAACAACATTAGGAGGTGGTGGCTGATTCGCCACCCACACGGTTACACTGCTAGTAAGGTCACCAAATGCGGTACCGCTAAAAGTCAGGGCCGTACTAACGCTGTTTAAGCTGCTGAAAATAACAATAAGACGATCTGCAACATCCCATCCCTCGATTGGCCCACACTTCGTAGCGAGTAGGCGGACAAAATCCTCGTAAAAGGCGGAAGGACAACCATCCACATAAATCGTCCGGTGAAGTTTACCAACGAGATCAAGTGTCATGGTAATGGGGTAACAGTTCAAGCAGTCCAACCACCACAATAATCGTAAACTTTGATGGAACTACGCCTGTCGTCGCGAAGTATACATATATATATATATCAAGTACCGTGTGAAAGAAGAAACAATAAAATGCAAAGAACTGATGAGCAGCAGAGAAACATTATATAGCAAAGCAGAGGGTATAGCGAATAACATATACACGACCAGAGACGCCGAAATTATAAACCGACCACAAAGTGAACAGGCATAATACCATTAAAAAACACACAAAACAGCCGGTGACTAATGTCATAGTAGAAAAAAAAAATGAAAGAAGAAACAGTATGCTACGATAGCGGATGTCGCTTACATCGAATGGCACAGCAATCAGGAACGTTAGGAGGGCACGTAAAAGCATACATGTACTTCCTCATAATTGCATATAATCAACAGTTTTTTGTTGTAAGAAAAATATGAAAAAAAATAATAATCTATAAATCCCGCATAAGGTAACAACGCTGAAAAATATGGATTCACCGCTTAGCTGTTGTATTCTATTTATCTAACAAGATCCTCTTGTTGCCTCTATGTTAGCCATTTTTTTTTAATTCAAATAAAAACGGCAGTGTACAGCCCGCCTCTACATCTTCAGCAGACGGGGAAAACAACCACCAGCAACTTCAAAAAAAAAA
>NW_027123704.1:9320-13094 GCF_001457755.1 Trypanosoma equiperdum
CCCTTTATGATGAGAGGGCGGTGCCGTACCATTCATCATCACACCTGATTTCAAAGTTTTTGGGCGGTTGGAAGCCGCGGCATGCAGGGCGCCGCTACAATTATTGTCGGCATCATCCTCATCATCAAAACATAACCTCAAAGCGCAGCTAGCCACTTCATACTCCTCATGATCACTCGGACTGCTGCCCCGGCCGTTAATGCGATGATAGCCGCTAATATCACGGCGATATCTTGCGGAGGTAGGCGGCGCAAATGCGAAAGAAGAGTGTGTTGAGGTTCCTAATTGCGCATGATGTTGCCCGGTGGTAGTCCCACTGCCGTCGCTTGCACTGTTGTGTAACCGAATACCACTGTAACTCACACCATAACTTGATGTCCCAACGTCATCACGACTACACTTCGATGTGGCTGCCGCGGCTACGACGGGAGTGTGACTGATCGGAGAAGCACTGTGGAGCCACTCACTGTGAGTCTGAGATACGATACTGGGGGTACTTACGTTGCTCAAACTTTGCATGCATTCTGTTGATCGCAGAGGGCTTATAGTTATGAGGCTTGCGCTCGTACCAGAATAATCATCCACGGGACAACGGACTCTTTCTGTGGTGGCGCGAACTCGAACAATATCAGAAGCCGAGGGGCAACTCAACGTTGTACTTTTATCCATATCTTTATGGTTGTGGCTGTGGTTGGCGACGCAGTTGGTGCCAGTATGATGAACCGGCTCCGGAACATTCAACGTGGGTGCTCGGCTGCAGCACCACGACTCTTTTTTCTGCTGAATCCATCGGGTGCCATTTTTGGTTGTGTCAAAACTACCTTGGTGTTGTAACACCGGCTCCTCAGCACGTGCTCGGTGCTTACTCTCGATGTAACGGTTGCTTATGCGACAATTACAGTCCCCTCTCATGAACGGGTGGTTCAACGCCTCCTGGCACGAAAACCGCAAGGCCTCATCCACGCGCAAAAGTCCTTGGAGGAAATGTCGTGCCGTTGGTGACAACTGTGAAGGGTAACGAATGGCACCGGAGGCAATGCATGAACACACGTCTCGTGCATCTAACATCTCGAAGGGCAGGAAACCGCAAAGCATACGATATGCTACTACACCAACAGCCCACAAATCAGCTTTGGTAGTGCAACCACGCTTCAGCACTTGTTCAGGTGCTAGATAGTCCAGCGTGCCACAAACCGTATGGCGTCTGCAATACCGAGGGTCGCTGTTGTTTACGCGCACGGCCCAAGAGAAATCGGCGAGAAGCAGCTTTTCTCCATGAAAAAGGATGTTATCTGGTTTTACATCACGGTGAATAATGTCCCTCTCGTGCAAAAAAGCCAATGCCGACAGAAGCTGTAGGAGAATGGTACGCACCTTATCATCAGGAAGAGAGGATCTCTGCTCCTTTTCTCTGTAGCAATCAAGCAAATCCTGTAGGGTTCCACTATCTGCATATTCTAGCACTAGAACGATCCGCACATCATCCCAAAAGTACGCAAAAAGACGCAGAACATTCTTGTGGTAGCGCCCAGCGTATTCCTGTAATTCCACTTCACGTTGTAGTTGGTGGGCAAGGCTGTGAAAGCGAATCATATCCTTTGAAATGCATTTGAGGACCACAGCGCATTTGCTCTGCTTCTCCCTAGCAAGGTAAACTTTCCCAAAACGGCCTTCGTCAAGTTTTCGTATTATAACAAAATCGTCCAAAGACCACATGGAACGGTCCGCTGCGTGGTTCTGATGTTTACCGGGGGAAGGGGTTCGGTTAAATTGAAAACTTGCATCAGATGTCGAAGAAACATTCGCTACGACTGGGGATGGCGTTTCATCCAACTTAAAAGCTCCCGTGTCGCACCATTTCCCATGGCTGGCAGGAGTTCCTCTCTGCGCGCCGTCGTCACGTAAAGACGGCTCGCACAGACGTGTGCTCATGTATGATCACTATAGCAGGCGAATATATATATATATTTGTGTATAAATATGTGATATATAAAACACCTGAAGGACACAAAAGAAGAAACCCTTGTGCCCCCTTCAAAAAAAAAAAGAGAAATACTATATATGTTATAACCAATGTCTCCTCCAACGGCCACAAAGATCACTGAAAAAGCAGGGAGGAGGAAAAAAAAAAGAGAGAGAAACAAAGAAGATGCCAAGGAAAGTAAAAGGAAGTAACAACTCAGAAGCAAAGATAGCACTCGCAACTTGAACAACTTAACTCACTCAGCACAAAACTCTTTTTTTTTCTTCAAAAAAAAATGCAACAAGTGAAAAAACAAAACATATATCACTTCTGAGTATCGCGTCACGCGGAGTGCAACAACACAACTTCATGTTGTTTTGTTTCGCTGTTTTGGTCGCTTCAGCACACACAACTGCCGGCAAGTACCAAATTCCATATCCAACCAAACTGCAAAATCACGTGTGCGAAACAAGTACCGGTCGTTAAATTACGAAGGCGAGAAGAGCAAAGAAGTCGCGGAGTTGTAACGTTGCACACTAAAGTGACCGCTATGTCCATAAGCAAAGATACCTTCGAAGACTAAGAAAAGAGAACGTCAGAACATCGCTGGTTCGTAGTTATACCCCACGCACCAGTTTCTCACTTGGAAATACGCAGCCGGTTCTCCAGAGCGACAACTTTCGTTTCCAGTTCGTCATTGGCGCGCAGCAAATATAATAGAGCAGGTTCCGCTATCAATTTGTTCAGCGTGTAGAATTGAGCATCCTGCAAACCGCGTGCCGCCTCTACGGCATCAGCCATCCCACCACATCGCTGACGAACGAGTTCCACAGCCGCCTCCACTTCCGTTCGAAACGTTTGCAAAAGCCGGTATGTTATATCAATCACAGGTGGTGATTTGAGCGGCATCTGGGAAATGGGAACAACCTCCAACTCCACCATCTCATGTGTTTCACCAGGTCCCGTACGGAAGCAGTGAATAGATGTGGCATTCCGCTGCGTGCTGTCGCAGTAGAAAACACTGAATATGAGACCCACCCATCCACTCTCCAGCATTTGGTATGACAGTTGCGAGCGAAGGTCCACGTGCGAGGGATATGGTGTAATACGTGGATGGCTGTGATACCAACCTATAACCCGTGTATGTGTCCCCACTAACTCTGTGCAACGCTCTGCTTCCTCACTAGCGCCGGAAAGCACCTCAGGCGCAGTTTCCACACGGTCCGAGCGACGCACGCTGCGCTGCACTACCCACGAATCCCACACGTTGGCTTCCTTGTATAAAATAGGGCTGGAACGGAAATCTTCACTTCCAACATCCGAATATGGATCGGAGTCCTTTGCAACACATATTTCCCCGAGCAGTAAACCCATCACCTCCTCCTGCTCCGTGGAGAATGCATGGGCGTAGCATGCCTGAACAACCGTGTCCGCCACACGGACCTTTTTCAATGGCGCATGCTTCGCCTCCATGAAGAAGAGAAGTCACACTACGAAACAGGGGGAGAAGGAAAAGAAAATTCGCAGATCCAGACTTCGCATCCACATCGGAAGCACAACAGAATTTAAAAAAACAAATATATATATATATGTATGTGTGTGTGTATGCATGTATGTATAGAAGAAGAGACGCAGGGATACGGTCAAACAGTTATCGATGAACTTATGCACACTGTGCCGAAGATGACACGAGCAAAATCAAACAACTCAGTACAGCAGATGGAAAACCAACGAAATGGCACCGACACACAAGCGCATGTACATGTAAACACACGCGGAAATTTATACGAAATATATATATATATATATAT
>NW_027123704.1:13104-55852 GCF_001457755.1 Trypanosoma equiperdum
GCCGACTTTTACTCCCTTTTCCTTTGTTTCCTCATGTGAAATGATCGAGATGATATCAGCGGTTACGGGGAGTTTGGAGGACAAATAAATAAGTAAGAACAGCAAACTAAAATCACCGACGCGGACAACTACCAACACAAAAATATACAGCCCGGTTACACATATGCGTATGCGGAGGCATAGGTACTTGTATAACATGGATGTATGCATATGCACCTGAATGCAAAAAAATGTAGATATATAGATAAGGATATAGATATAGATATATAAGACTGGAGCAATTAACAACCTAACACACACGCTGCATAGTCACTTCATAAACATTCCACTACGCTGCAACCACTGGTTCTTGGCACCTCCCATCCTCCTACTCTATATAATTATTCCATCTCCCTTTTTGTACCTTCCTCGTTTTTTATTCCCCTGTATAGTCGACATTGTTGCCGTCTATGTCCTCTAAAAAACACCCAAAAACAAGTAACGAAACACCAAATGAAATTTAAAAAAAAACGCACAAGCTGGCGCACATAACCTCTATGTACAAACTCGTTGGAAAAGAGCTCCACACGTCTCAACTGCATTCTTACAATTGGGTTTGTCCAATTGATTGGCATTTACTGAAACCTTGATTCTCTATAACTGTGCGGAACAAAGACACTACAGTGTGCTGCGGTAGTTCACCAACAAGCTCCCATACCTGTGGCTCCTCTTGAAGCAGAGTGAAAAAATTTCCCCCCACATATTTGATGGCACGCTCGTGTAACTCCGGGACCTGATGTTTTGTTGAGTACATGAGCATTCGGAGAGCGTTCTGATAATTAAATGCCTCGTCGGCCTCTTTTTTTAACTGTCCATCCATACCAAATACGGCATGCATCTTCAGAACAATGGCAACATCCTCCGCCGAAAAGTCGTGTTGAGAATCGATGTGGTGAGAGTAAATAGCCGCGAGCAGCTTGTGCCATGCGCGTTGAGAAAAGTCAAACTCCTCCGAAGTGAATGACAGCTGAGATGACGGCAATTTGGAGCCCATTGCCTGTGAGAAAAGAATGCAACGTGAGGCAAGAACAAACCGATGAGCCTTCAGCACAAACTTCTGGGGACCAACAGTTAAATTTATGTCACTGTATTCACCAGACTCTGCCAACCACGTCAACTGCTTGCTAAGAGTATTCTTTACGGCGGGAATGCAAATTGGCGGCACCGTCTCCTGGCTGCGAAGTATCAGTGACAGTCGACGGAAGAGGTGACCGGGTATTTCCTCAAACTTCGGGTCTTGAATGAGTGTGTCGTAGTTTTCAAGCAGTGCCGACAAATAGAGTGCATTAAGCACCTCATCAGCCGCGTTAAATCGCGTCAACGCAATGTTAAGGATATTTTCGGACGTCAGAAGCGGCTCCACGAACCTCACACACAGGCTGCAAAGATCATAGAATTCGCAGGCAGCTGCCAGAAGATACAAATCTAAAAGCGCCTCCGCCGACATAACGCCTTGCTCCGGGAGTTCTTCCGTGTATATGTAACGAAGGAAGGCGGAAAAAACAGCCGACGATACGGAAATGGCAACACTACATCCGGGTTGTAATGGTAGTATTGCAGCTGGAAGGATGGGGCGCATACGGGCAGCCACGATGCAGCGATGTGCCTTAAAACAACCGCCTTCCACTTCAAATGTCATATCCGCAAGCCCCTCCAGATGCTCGAAAGGGTATAAAAGGGGCGCCCGCAATGGTATAGTCAAAGGACTTGGGATGAAGCTATTCCCAGGGGCTTGTGTGAAACGTTGGTTGTTTGAAGGAGAGCGGTGCACACTGCCGTTCACTCGGTCCCCGGCGTGACCTCTACGAGCGGAAGAATCTGCATCTCGATGTCGATCCACATTTGCAGGACATGGGTTAGAGGAAATGCTGAGGGAGCGCCTCCGCTGCGACTCATTTGTATCACAAACCATTAGCAAAACCTCTATATCTATGAAGTAAGCATTGGATGCTTCATCTCGGTAAAGAAACTCACTCTGCGCACCAGTCAGTTGTCGGAGTGGCACGAAATGATTCACTCCCCACGCGCTACCGGTTTTCTGAAAGGTGCACCTAAATGTGGAACTCTTTGACAACCGTGTGTCCATATAGCACACCAAAGTTAATTTGAATTGAGCCACTACATGCTGTTGCGTGCAGAGTTGGAGATGTACAGAAAGGTAGGGCTCGTTAGATGGTGGAGCGCAACGCTGCTGAAGATGCAGCCGCCACAGATGATCCCCAATCCCGAATTTTGGACTGCAGTGAACAGTATCCGTCCTAGCAATTGTTTGTAGGATCTGTACAGGGCAGCTGTAGCGAAACCGGACGCTGTTGTTCGCAAGTACCTCCACCGTCTCAAGTAGTTCCATGACTTCTGTGCTCTAGGTACAACAACTCGGAGCAAAGACAAAGAAGAAAAAAAAAGAGAGGGGGAAGGAAATAAGTAATTGCATACGCACCCCCACGTACAACTTAAATCAGGAAGGTTCACTGCTAGTTAAGACGCTCGTATATAAAGTTTTCTTTTTTGAAAAAAATATATATATGTATCGTGTACTCCCGCACTCATCCCCTCTACTCACCCCTATCACGCAATCCCACTCTAATATTCTGACCCCAAGTAGGGAAAGCTGTATATACAAATTTTCATCTATCCAGATCCATTCAACTTCAGTGACCGATTTGGCAGTAAAATTGCGAAGACAAGGGCATATCGAACCAAACAGACACACACACACAAAAAAAAAAAAGAAGAACTTGTAGGACAAAAAAACTGGGGAAGGGTAACAGAAAAACAAAAGCATATAACGGGCTCAACTCTACGGAAGAAGTATCGAACTGAAAAGTGTGTTGAACAGGACATGTGCCTTCATAAAGTCCCGTACCTAAGAAGTTACGTCAGCGCAGTTGTCTTTTTCTGGAAGCGACTCCAGAAGATTTTCGGCAATGGTCCGGAGATGTTCAACTTGCTTCATGATGCGAGAGTAGGCGTTGCCGGTTGCTCGCCCATCAAGCCATTCTGACACCTCCCGCAAGCGGTCTGCATACTCACGCTGAGCAACAAACTGTGCATCGCCTGCAAATGTATGTGTAAGCAAAGACAATGGTGTCAGCAGCGTGCGACGCAGCGCCCCTTCGAGATGTGCCACAAACTCCTCAGAGAGACTAAGCTTACATATGTGGTGCATTACGATGGAAACGTTGCTAAACTCCTTCAATAGTGAGGCGCAGTTCTCTTGCAACCGCTCAGGTAAATGCTCATGACCGGCGACAGGGTGGCTCGACACAGCGCATGCTTTCGTGAGTATACGTTTCACTCGCAGCTCGAAAACGTTAGCCCAGCGCCTGCATCCCTCCTCCACACCCGATAATGAATGAGTTTGCCGCAAAGCTTCCCGAGTTTTTTGATATGTAGACACGGCAAGTTCAATCCACTCCCGATTTACCTCCATTAGGGCGTCGCGAATCGTCTGGTTCGGTTCTAGCAGTTCACTTCGCTCCAATAACACAAGGAAGTTGGTGTCCATCACATTTACGTTCGAGGCAAAGGAAGCACAGAATTCTCGAAGGTCTTCCAACGACTTTAACTCCTTCAACGTGGCTATCTGTTCCTGGCACCAAAGTAGAAGTTTTTTTTGATCCCTCAGCAAGTCGGAGACGCACTCACGTTGAAGTTGGCGGCGGTGCCTTTCGCGGTTTAAAAGAGCATTAACACGCAACTGCATTTTGGCGATCAGCTCTAACTGATCGCGAAGAACGCTAGGAGAAAGTGACGTACTATCTTCCCCTGCGTTATCAAGTTCCATGATAACGGATGTTGCCGAAGAAGAGAGTGGAGGCCAAAGATCAAATGAACTGTTAATGCCCGCCTCCTGTTGAACGGTGGTGACAATTGTGTACGGGGAACACATTAGTGCATTTGATACGCGCTCCCTGTAGTGTGCTAATTCATTATACGCCGCGGCCCATCGGCGAGCCAATCCATTGTGATGCGACTCTCCCAATGTTTTACCGCGGAGTTGTTGTATCTTCTGCGTCAACTCCTCACGACGGCGTTGAGCTTCAGCGCACCTTGCCTTCGCAGCTGCACGCCGCTCTTCCACAGTTTGTGAAACGAAGTGTTCCACAAACTGTTTCTGTCTTCTCAACGCCTGCATTTCCGCTTCGGCAAGACGCACATGCGCCTCCAAGGACTCACCACTCGCAGGGTCTAATAAATAAATATCATGGCAAAGGCTCCCAATCTCGGCCTTCGCTATAGTTTTCAAGTTGTACCCCGTCATTAACTTTAAGTACTTTTCCTTTCCCCTCTACGCTCTATTACTGGTAGTGCAACTCCACACTGAGGTGCCCGTGCGAAGTGTTGTAAAAAGAACACCTCACACTTGTTAAGCCTCTCACGCACCCAGAAATCGGAATGCTTCGTTTAACACCCCACGCGTCTCTTATTTGTACCCTCGGCGTCCCACTAACCAACCTTGAGAATATTGAGATATATATATATATATTTTTTTTTTTTCTATATGTATATGTCTGTGAGATGGGTAAGATAAGTGACCTGTAAAAAGTATGAATTAGACCAAATTGTAAATAAGAAAGACGAAAATAGAGAAACAGGGAAAGCAAAGCTACTGCTACTGCTGTTGTTGTTATTTTGGTGTTCAACACGTGTAATCAACAGACTGGAGTGTTACACGAACGTTAACGTGAAGCGCACGGGATTCAGGAAACTTGTCACGGCGAGCGTCAACTTGGTAGTGACTCCCCACGCATTAGCACAGCATCAAAATGGGAGGCAACCCCTGACCATATTACTCACTGAATGGATGCAAGCCACGATGACACACCAAAGTTGTGTAGCCTTTAAACATACACACATAAAGAACTGGTATAAACCGCACCAAATATTATACGTGGACTGTGGCTTCATTGTTTTCTTTCCCTTTGCTTCCTCACAGCCACTGTTTAAAAGGAAGTATCACTGTTAAAGCAAAGTAAGTTATACCAGTTGCTGTAACGCGTACAGTCCTCGTATATGTACTGCATAGATGTGCGCATCGTTGGTTGCAGCGCCTCCCTGTGGTATAAGAAAAGGGGCATCACGAACATCCACAGCACACCCGAGTACAACCGAAATGCCCAAGGAGGTGGGTGAACAGAGGTTGTAACAGCCAACCTCTCCATTAGAATGAAAAACAACGCACTTAATATGCGGGAGAGGATGTACATACTCATCTGGACAGTCACAGCACCTTGTTCACCCCAATACAAGCAACCAATAATGAACCCCGCCACCACGCTATGCCAGGGTCGTTGCCTCCCCTCTACCAAAGCCATTAGCGAGCGGAGCAGCGAAAACGTGAAAGCAGTGGCACCCAGTCGAAGGGCGTGCTGACGCGTGGCATCGAATACGCGACGGGCAATGACGCTGTACGGTGCGCTACTCCAAACCAAGTTGAGCACAAGGGCATGAGGAGCGCGAATACGAGCGCCGTAGACAAATCCGTTGCGGAACGACTTAAGGGCATCAAATAGTATTTTGTACTTACCAGACCGAATCATGTCGTCAATCAGAAGTGTGACTTTCTTGGCTGCACTAATGGGACCACAACCCCTGTCCGCGGGCTCAGCCGCCATGACTACACGTAATTGTGGCCTTCCTTTAGCGACGGAGTGACTTGTCGATATTGATCCGGTCCCAACTAAAGCGGAAACGCAGGAAACGGTAACAGAAACGAAAAAAGGGATGGATAGTCCGAAGAACGGAGTCCACGCAGAGTAGCGGATGTGAACATTGCAGCTGGGGGTGACCGGAAAACAATAACCGGTAGCTGACAGATGCCGCAAATCACAAATAGCCGCAGGCCTTGGGGTAGGAAAAGGCCTCATATCAATAAAACAATGAAAGAATAATAATTAAGCAAACGAAAAATAGACCCTCCCCAAGACCGTTTCGCAGTGACAGCTACATTGAAAAAAAAAATGGAGGTCACATCTAAGCGGAATCGCTGATATACGCACTCTATTGAACGTGAAAAACGGGGAAGAGCGATCGTGGTTCTTGCCCCTCCATCACAACATTTTGCAGCTAAAGAAGAAAAAAAGACATTCTAAATATATGGTAACTAAAAATTCTATCACTTTCACACCCATGATGATGTTTTCCCGGTTACAAACGGAGCGGAGAACAGCATGGTGCGGTTCAACGGAGAAGTGACTGCTGAAAAAAGCGCTCGTGAGTAAACGCAAGACCGAGAAACCAGCATCGAGTGCTGCACCACACATCTGAAAGAATCAATTAAAGAAGGTGGTGTTGACGATAATTACTTATGGTCATACTATGTTACGCATCCTCTCGAAGGCTAATAACTAAGGCATTCTCCGGTGCGGCATTGCTCGCGCGCCATTGTACATCAGCGGAGCAACGTGGGCACCGCGGAATCAGCTTTGAGGGGCGCACATCACCAATCACACTCGTCTTATACCTACAGTGCTCACACTGAATGAAGCGACGTACTGTCTCCCGTGTCTCAACAATGTGTCCTAGCGATTTGCACCGTTCGTTGCGACGTAAATACCAGCGGTCACATTGCCGACAGTAATGTGCCTTTAACTTCTGCTCTGTAACATCAGCCAGCGCCTCCAGTGCTTTGTCCTGCTGAAGTAGCCGCTCGGCCTGCCGTTCAAGTCGCTGACGCTCGTCTAAAGCACGCAGTTCGTCATTGACACTATGAAGTGACTCTGCAACTTTTCCCAGCAGAGACGCGGGGGGAGGTGCAGAACCACCAGTCTTGTTGGCGGTAGTTTCTCGCAGCCTCACTTCCTCTTGCCCTACAGAGGATCGTCCGGCAAATTTAGCCAATGAACCTTCAGCACGCAGTTGCCGCTCAACAACGTTAACAATAGCACTGCGTGTACCCTTTCCCCCCTGCGTGGTAACACCACTATTGTAGCTATTTCTCCCTGTCAAAATTGCGTCACCACGGCGACCTCCCCGCAGGGGAGCGAAGGCTGAACGGTCGTGAGGGACGCTAAGTGGGGCAAACTTTTCGCGGACCTCCACCCACGGTGGTTGTTCACAGCCTTCACGTGGTCGTTTGGTCCCCCGCTGACTCGGATGAAGGGCAAGGCGAAGAAGGCGATCGAAATTCTTTGCTTCCTCCGCAGCGGCAGCAGCCCCAAGCACAGCACGACCTTGGGTTCCTACGCCAATCTGCGTAGGGATATAGCTAGAGGTCATACCTTTACCATCGCCGTTGCTTAGCAGACGCTTCGCGTTCTGGGCCACGTCGTTAACAGGAAGTACGTCACCTGCGACAACACCCGCGTAGGCGTTTCCCGCAGCCATAACATCTGCTGATGCAGGAGTTGATGCGGGTAAGCCAGTGGATCCCCTCACCGTGAGAAAGCCGAGTTTTTGGCGCCGCAAAGCTTGTGACGACGTTTTGGAGGCGGTTATTTGGGCAGACTGGAGAGTCGCCAGATTTATGCACGTTAACGCCGGCGCACTCAATCGAGCTGTCCCCAAGGGCTGTGACCGGAATTTGCCACTAACACCGGGGGCAGCACCGCGTGCCTCACGCTGAAGGTTGGCCATATGATGTGCACAATAATTCGATAACGACTTATTGACGATATTTTTACAGAGCTCTCCAGACCGTTGCTGAGTACCCTGACATGTAGCAAGGTCTGATGCGAAGCCCAGTACACGTACCTGGTCGCATGTGGTAACCTTTAAAATTCCGCAGTCGCCACTCGCGGTAGAGCCCCCACTTGTGGTGGCGTTGAAAGTTGTCTTTCCTACACTTTGATTTTCCATCCGCTGCATTCCTGACACCGCCAACACCAAACCGCTCAGAATCCTCGTGTAATGTGTATCAAATGCAGACCCGCCAAGAAGAATGGCCACCTCGCCAGCAGGGCTCACAAATGGTCCTTTCATATCCCACAAGTAGACAACACCGTATCCACGCCCGGTAGACGCTCGCTTTGGCTCCGTCTTATGGACCACCACACCAACAACAGTACTGGGGGGCAATGAGTTTCCTCCAGCTGACTTAACAGATCGTCGAAGTCCTTCAAACGTGGTAAAGGGATGCTGCGCCAAAATGACGGCCAATTGCTCGCAACTTCGCGTTGGTCGACTAACTTTAATATTGCTGTTGGGCTCCCGTACGATTCCTAACTGCGGCTTCCTAATTGGGGCATCATCCACACCTCCTTTTGCAGTGGGAGTTGCCGTGACAACACTCATGAACGAAGCGGAGGGGTTGGTACTGCCTTCTGCCCCACTAAAAGTTTTATTTGCTGGAAAGACACTTGTGCCGAGGTCGTGCAGTGCAAGCCGAGATACAACGGGGTCTTCCATAGCAGCAGTCACTTGACTGAGACGACTAGCCTGTGAGTTTGGCGCCACGCCGATTGTGGAATCAACCGACCCACTCACATTTCCACTGGGGTCATGGAATACCGCAAAAAGATCCTCATCGCTTCGATCGTCACTGTCACTTGGACTTCTCTTCCCCTCACTTCGTGCCATTCCAAAGGGGATCGGGCCCAACTATCTTACCTTTAGCTTTGCTATCCTGGGTTCCTAACGATTCACTTCCTTCCCGACGAACTCGCCAACGTGAATGCGGCTTTTAAAACAACAAATTCTGGCACACGTGGAGCCCACTGAATAACAAAAAAAAACGCTGTGTTTGCGCACCGCATGGACAAGGGAAAGGAAAGGGGATAAAAGCGTATGGAAATGTAAATGATTTGAATAAGCAGCAGCATGCAAGGAAACATGTTGAAAGGACTGTGCAGTGGACCGCAGGGTGGGGAAATGTGTGGTGCGGGCACCAAAACAAAATATTGATATCGGACGAGCAAACATCCTCACTCTGAAGTTGGTACATCTAAAAACTCGCCTCACATACACAAGAAAACATAAAAAAGGGGGGAAATTATAAACGGAGAAATAATAAGGGGAATAAAATACAGTCTTCTATTTCATTCCCGGAACATCTAGTTCTCACTTACAAACTCCCACACACCTCTCGCACGCAGTTTTTCACTCAGCCACGCACAAAATCATACAATTACATACATTCACGGACCAGTCTTTCCTCATACCAAAGACAAAGTGAGGACGGGCACAAGTGCATACAGGTTGCACTAATTTCCCCTCTATTTCCTTCTCACTGCATGTCAAAACTTCCCCACCACAAATGTGACAGGCAGAAATATGGACTTGTAATCGGGAGTGCGTGTGCGCACAGATACACACACGCATGAACTCGTGCCTCCAAATCCCCCCCCTCTTTTTTTCTCCAGCGAAGTACTCATATTTGACGAAACAAAAAAAGGGATAATTACCCGCCCCCGCAGAAAGGGAGGGGGAAAACATTATATACATACATGACAAAAGGCACACAAACTAGTGGAGCTGGAGGTAGTTTGCTTGATCAAAGGTGGAACACAAGGATGAACAAATGAGCTCTAGCGAAAAATTCACATACAAGCACAAAAAGAGTCCATGCGCGAGCTCAACACCTTGATGAACAAGAGGACACTAAATCATACATTAACAAGTAGAAAAGAGAATGCGCTCGTACAGAGTCAAAGAAAAATTAAAACTGTGATGGTCCATAATATTTCTCAAGCTGCTCGTCTACCATCTTCCCATACCCTCAGTTTCTTCTTCACAGAGCTTGCCACTGTCTAAAGATGTTTGAAATTGCATTACATTCATGTGACAACAAAGCGGAGGGGAGAAACGAGAACGAACGAACATGAGCAACGAAAAAAAAAAAGCACGAGGTGGAAAAACATGTAGCACCGCTCACACCATCAATTTTACAGATCACAAGTTTACTTCAGCTGCTACACGGTACGAGAACGCCCAAATCAATCCATGATCATCTCCTGCTCAAACCAACTCTAGCCGTTTTTTGTGCCCTCCCTGCAGCAGCTCTTCCTGACAAGGGCGCATTTATTGGCAATGAGGGCACTTTTACTCCACCAGGGGCGGGACTGCTGCCAGAGGACGAAGCTGCATGACGCATAGCGTCCCTCATATCGCCTTTCCCTCGTTTGCCTTTGGACGGCGGTTGTGGGATCATTACGTGGTGAGCGCTAGAAATCTCAGGTAGCGTAATAACCTTTGCCGTTGGTGAGTGTTCGCCGGCGGCGAACTCCTGCGAGGGATCCACAATTTGGGGGAGTGTGATAGCAACATCCTTCTCACTTCTCGTGGTGGCATTGACGATGGGATTGTTGTAGCTGATACCGTCTTTGCATTCGGTAACCACCTGGATGGTGTAGCTCGTTGACGGTTCAAGCCCTTCAAGTGTAAACGTCGAGTCAGAGACTGTGCTTGCAAGAATGGGTGTGCAGTTACGCACCCCAATGTAAACACGATAGTTAATAACCCGATTGCCAGACCGGTTGCTACTGGTCTCTGATCGCGATGGTGTCCACATCAGCGTGACGCTGTTGTCCGTGGTCCCCACCACCGTGAGATCGGTAACTGGCTCTGGCGCAGTACCACTTGTCACTCCAACGGGTTCACAATACTCGCTGAAAGGACTACCCTCATCAACAAGCGAACACTTCACCCGACAACGCACCTTCGCGGCGGGTCCCGTAAATCGCACACGGCAGTTAGTTTCTTCAACAATATCGATAACGCGCCATTCCACCGATCCCTTTGGTTTCCCACGGGAGTCCGTTGGAGAATGTGACTGCTCAACAACATACCTGTACGCATGATAACAGTCTGGAGCCTCCCACTGTAGCAAACCTGTTTGAGCGTTCTGCCGCCGTAGAGTTACAGATTGAGGTGGGAATGGTGCCGTTGTCAAGTTGACCTCAACCCAAGCCCCCCAAGAGTTATGCTCATCCATCGCTCGGACTTTGACAGTGTAGGAGGTGCAGCCGGTGAGGCCATCAATCGTGATGTTCTTCATTGGACCCTCCTCTCCTTCCACATCAAACTCAAGCTGTCGGAAATAAGGCTTTGCCTGTGAGGCACACAGAACAATGCGGCGCCAATCTGGTAGAAGGTCGTCCCCGCCTTCCTCCGTGGGACCGGCCCCGACGGTACAAGCAGCGCCAACGTCAACGGCATTTGCACCATCTACTTCCCCTTCCACTGCCGCCGCAGCGCCACTGGCCGCAGGCAACTGCGTATCAGCGGGCTCAACCTCAAGAGGGGCTGCAGCACGTGGCAGCGCTTCCGCAGCCTCCCCAGCTGAAACAGTATAAACTGTAGCAGCAGCGTCATTGTTCACGGCAGTAGCGTTAACCTCATCCCCATCGTCATCCTTATCTTTAGAAGGAATTTCGTCTGTCTTGCGTACTTCAACCTGATATTTCTTTACAATTTGAACAACTGCCTTCCGCTCCATGCTTCCCTCCTCACCAACCTCTCCATCCACAATCCTGGCACCCCCGAGCAGTGGATCCCCATGCGCCGGTGGCGATGCTATTCCAGTAGGACTGCCACTGCTTTGTGCGTCAGGAGGTGAAACAAGCCTAGGGAGCAGGCTTCGTTCCGAAACGGGTGACGGAGACTGCTTTGCTGCCGCTCCTTTGCCCGACTTGCCCCGCTTTGACCCTCCACTCCCCTTGCTCCCCTTGGGACTTCGAGTACCTTTCCTGCCCCTCGAACCGGTCCTACCCTTTCCGGTGGAGGTTCTACCAGCTGCAGAGCCAGTCGCGTCCGGTGAAGCTTCGGGGGGTGGGGGTGGCTCCATTCGGTTGAGGGTGAACTCTGCGGAGTCGCATGTAACACCGTTGAGGGCAACACAAATGGGACACAGTGTCTTGAAACCAACCGTGGGGGTCCATTGGCCCCAACTTAATTCATCATACCGAGGTTGAAGTGCCATAAGATAATCCAAACCAGGAGAAAGGCCCTCCAGTAAATAGGTCGGAAGTAGAAACTCATCATCCGTCACGCCACAGTCACTTGGATTAATTACATGTTCCACAGTTTCATTACCACCCTTTAAGACAAGCTGGTATTCGCAGGGATCCAGCCGAGGTTGGGAGTTGCATTTTTCTTCGGAGCGATCACCTTCGCCACGGTCCCACTTCATACGCACATAGATTTCTCCTACATTCACCACATCTAATCGCAACACACGCTGCGTGCGGAATAACCCTTCCTTGCTCCACAGACCCCAGCGCGAGTCCGTATTACATGAGCGTACAACGACAACGTAGGCCGCATCAGCCTCCAGGGAGCAGATACGGTAGCGGTTCACATCCTTCGGGAACTGCTTATCAACGATAGCGAGGGCTGGAGAGTGTTGCGAAGCGAACACACACAAATGGTATGCAATTACCTCTGGTGTCCCAAGAACAACGGGAACTGCAGCAACGGCATTGTTTGTAGTACTAGGAAGGCTCTCTGGTTCGTCAGCAGAAGCCGGGGTCTCGCCGCAACACCCCACAATATCCGCGTATTCTTGCACAGTTTGTTCGTCACGGAACCACTCCACCGTGGCAAACTGTTCACCAGGGGAGGAGACAATAAGCTGCATCGGCTTTAGAGTCGCAAAGAACGTTCGATCACTCCAGGGGCTCCACGACTCCCGTCGAGAATCCAAGGAACGCACGGACACCGAGTAGACAGTGGCGGCTTCAAGCAACTTAGCCCGGTAGCTGTTTCGCGCGCCCTTGAACTGCTTGCTAATGTGGTAACTGTGCTCAAGACCGATAACGTCCACCTGAAACGTTGAAAGGAAATCATCATTGCCGCAGAGCGCCTCCGATCCGTCTGGAAGTAGCAGAGATCGACGGGGTCTTTGCCAGGAAAACTCGGCGTAATTTTCACCAATAGAACTCATTTCGACGGCAAACTTTGGTAAGGTCATAACATGGACGATTCGGCTCCACCGCCCCCATACATTGTCCACGCAGCAGCGCACATGAATTCGATATAGCGAATCGTGACGCAGATTGCGTGCAACATAAGTGGTTTCGCTTCCTGAGAGTGGTTTGTCAATTAGCAAAGACCCTTCATTTGCAGCAGCATTGGGGCCCACCTCATAAACACGAAGCTGGTAGCTATCCACGGGCTTGGGGGGAAACGGATTTCGCACTGGTAGTGGTTGGGCCCGCGGGTCACGCTCCCAATGGACAGCAAAGAAGTCCTCAGCGCCGTCATCCATGAAACACACCATGTCACGCAGAGTTACGTCATATAGACCATCACTCCACGCACCTGGCTCCGCTCTACTTTGGTTGAGAGCCTCCACTATGCCTTCATCCTCAGCCTGTGGGAGTTCGGGATGTATGGTATCAACAACAAACTCTTCGTGCGGCTTATACCAACGTCGCACACTCACACGGTATCGGTGATGAGATAGCAACTCCTTTACTGTGCTGTTACGAACATTTGATGGAATTATCATCGTGCGGCGTAACCGGGGGGGAAGCTCCTCTGCATCCTCCTCGCCATATGACACATCAGTGAAGTCGTGAACAGCTAGCTCATAGCAAATCAACTCTTCTACATCCGAAGGTTGCAGGTCGCTCGTGGCAAATGAGTTCGGAAGTCGTTGCCACGACGCCGTTAGGTAGTCTTCACCAAGGCCAATCAACTCCACACTCAACAGATTGAGTGTTCCACAGGTAACGTGGGTGCTACTGAGGCCAAACTCACCGCTTCCGTAGCACGCACGGACGGCCAAAGAGTACCGTTTGTCTGGTTTTAGCGACGACACTGTGAATGTCGTCTTCTCACCTGGCACGTTGAATGTGACACCCTCATCCTCACCTTCTTGCACGAAAGTGATGGCATAGTATGCAACACGAGTCTTTGCGCTGTTGTACATCGCGGACCTTACTTCTGGTTGGTCCAGAAGGGGGTATCTCTTTTGGCACAATCCGGGTTTCAGTTTGTCAGGTGACATGGCCCTAAAGGAGGAGCGACGCCCATCTTCTCTTTCCAGAGTTGTTTGAGACTCCGCAGCGAAACCAGAACTTTCGGAGAAATCTCCGGTCTGGCCCCCAACACTTCTGCTGCTTTCCCCCACGGTGATGGGTGTGTTATCGTCGCTGTCACGCCCACTGCTTCCCCCGTTGGACGTTTCCTCACCTTCGTCACTTAGCGTACCGTTAGTATCTGTGGATGTGCGCACCATTACTTGCAGTTCATCGGGTTCCTTGCGCCTCCAATGAAGGCGCACATAGTCCTCACCAATAGCCAATACTTCCGCGCTTATAAGCTTCATGGTGTACACGCAACGTTCCTCCGACCAGAAGCCCCATTCACCAAGGTTGTTCGACGCGCATATTTTAAAAGTATACGGCCTGTTCGGGGTGAGAGAATCGAGGCGGTACTCCTGAAGATCACCAGCAAACCGCTTTTCGCACAACAACTTGCGGCTGGCTTCATCACAGCGATAGATGCGTAGAAGGTAGCCGGAGCAATCGCGACACCCGACGCAGATCGTTGGATCAAACCTCCCCTCATATTCGGTACCCTCATCACCTTTTGGTTGTTGCTCCTCACGACCCCACTCCAACATGACAGAGTGCTCTGTGATTTGTGTGGGGTAAACCTCTAGGCGCTTAAGTGTCACAAAACGAAGCGGTTCCGACCACATACTTGATGCTTCACATTCGTCAATGGAAAGCACCCTGACGGTATAAACTGTGTCCAGGTTCAGGCTTTTCAAACGGTAGTAGGTGTTGGTGGCTCCCGTTAGTACAACATTTAACTGCAAGCCATCACGCCCAAGTACATCAATCATGTATGCTGATGCAACGTAACTCCCGGTGAACACTTCAGCCATATCCATTCTCGGATGCTGCCTGGGGGGAACGCGTTTCCATTCAATTTCGGCGTACTGTTCGTCGATGTGCTTCACATTGACCCGGATCTTCGACATCGTGAGGAAGTGTTGTTCAGCGCTCCACGCGCCCAACTGGCCTCCCGTGGTCACGCTCATAACTTGGACACTGTAGAAACGATCTTGCTTCAGATTTTCCACTCGGAAAGAGAATGTGTCTTTGTTGAACCGTCTAGTTAGGTGCAGCCGACCACTCCCATCACTTTCGTACTCAACCGGATGCTCCTGCGGGGGCAGAGGGCCCTGTGTCTGCTGCGTAGTGGTTAAAACTCCCACAATTTCATCTGCTAGCGTCTTTGGCGCTAGTTCTTCTTCGCTTACCGCGGGTTCCTCACAGCTCTCCCCATCAACGCCATTATCTTGTAACTCCAACACCCGCACGTAAAACATTTCATTATCCACGCCATGTTGCAGAACATTCATATCATTGTCGTAGTCTACTCTTCGATCTCGTCGCCTCCAGGTTATCTGGGCCCAATCTTCACCGAGTTTCTCCACAGTTGCAGACATACCAGGCATTGTAACGCATGTTTTTGGAGCACACCAAAGCCCCCAAGCTTCCTCAGCACCCCACTCACGCACTTCAAACGTGTACTTTGTGTCCACCTGCAGCTTGTCAACACGGAAGACACAGCACGAGCGCATGGTGCGGTACTCCTCGCAGATCTTCCCCTCATCATCTTCATTCTCACTCTCCCATGTAATACGCAGTTGACAAACACATCCTTCATGAGAAGACGCATCACTTCTCAGTGTGTTAGCTTCATCTATAGGTGGCAGACGCTTATTTGGAGCTCGGTGCCACTCGATGTCCACAAAGGTTTCAGATATGCACGTGATGGACAACTGGATGAGGCTCTGCGTCATGAACTTCAACGGCGGCGTCCATGGACCCCAACCTACACCGTAATCGCAACACAGAAGTGCCGTGTACATAGTATTCCATACCAGTTGCTTCACCGTGAAGGCACAGATGATGGGTTCGTTAGTATCTCCGTTACTTTTGCCTTGAATGTAATGATCTTCAAAGGTGCCATTCTGATGAATGATACGCAACTGATAACCCCTAATCGGTGTGTGCTCGTGCACAACTACTTCACCACGACCGCTAGCAAGCCAGTTCCTCTTCGCCTTGACGCTTTCCTTAAGGTCACGAAAGGTGGCAATCCTAGTGTATAGTTCTTGCTGCTCTTCACTCGAAAGCTCCTGTTCCTTTGCCTTAATGTCCTTGGGGCACATACTAGAAAACTCCTTGTTAAGCTCGAACAACTGCCTCTCGTCTGCTTCAATTTTCGCCGACACAGCTGGTGGTAAGCGATGCCAATAAAGACTGATAAAATGCTCACCAAACCGTTCATGCAGAAGTTCGATTGGCCTCAACGTTACGAACCGGTTGCGCTCACTCCATGGGCACCAGTCCCCCACGGCGTTCCGCGTCCGCACCTCCATCTCGAAAGGTGAATCGGGCGTGAGACCCTTCACGGTAATGGAGAGCACTTCGGGGCGTAACTGCACGTCAAAGAGGACAGAGTCTTCCCTTGGTAGACCCAAATCCATGTTTGCAACTGCTGGAGTTGACGGCTCCCCACCGTCCGAGGACGTCGCCAACTGGGCGCCACCAGGAGCCGACATGTCCACATGGGCGCACTCCATATGGCATGCACTGGTAGCTCCTGACATCAGCTTGCGTTGCTGCCGCTTCATTTTGGTCAATAATCTCATAGATTCCGCTCGGCGCTTTCGCCCAACCATCTTTTGAGAGGGAGAATGAAGTAATAAATGATGAACTCCCTGAATGGTTGGCATAACTCCTTCACCATAAAATCGCAGGTGGTATCCTGTTACCTCTGGGTCGCCCAAAACAATGTTTTCAACACGGAGGTGATGTATTGCGTCATTGCGGACCGCTGCGTTGTGCTCGTGCCGTAACTCAAGGTGGTCTTTCAAATTATTCCGCTCCTCTGACTCCTCCAGTTCCTGTAACCGTCGTTTCATGTCGAAAAGTTCGTGTCGCTCACGCTCATCACAGCGTCGCTCCTCTGCGGTACGGCGCTCTTCAAGGAATGCTTCGTATTTTCTGACATCCTGCGGTATCCGGAACCAGCGGATAATCGCCATCGTCTCGGTGTGGTGCGATACTTCGGTAACCATGGAGGTGAGAGTTAGCACAGATTCACGGTGAGAAAGCATCGACCAGTGTCTCTTTTCACTCAATGAACGCACGCACACAGAATAAATCTGGTCGGGTTGGAGACCGGTGATACGAACAGACATTTGGTACTTGGATAACGTAAGGCACTGTTGCACATCGCACGTAATGCCCTCAAGATAAAGCTCGTAACGCTCGATGGAGTAGTCCCCAATTTGCACTGCGTCCCAATCGTTGCCGTCATCCTCACCGTCCTCGACCTGTAATTTGCCTTCCACTCCATTGTCACTGGGAAGCACGGACGCCGGCTCAGGCTCGGCGTCGGACCCCGCATCCAGACCACTGAGGATATCAGTTTCTGTAAACATGCCGCAAAGCTGGGGCAAGTCCCCCAAGTCATCAGGTTTGTTGAGATCAGGCCGAGCACAAGCCCAATCGGGTAGCGGTCGACTCCAACTCACCAGAATAACATCTTCATACACGGAGTGTACCTTCACCTTCAGTCGACCCTGCGACACAAACTTCGTTACCTCGCTCCACGGACCCCAGTACCCCTCTGCCTTGGCACGCATGCTCACCGCGTATATGGTGTTACTCACAAGGTTTCCTAAATGATACGAGGTTGCAGTGGGCTCAAGAGAGAGAACAGTATCCAGCGAAAGGGGGCCCTCGTACTTCTTTTTTGCCTTAGCATCCAACCGAGTGGCACGAAGCTCATACGCAGTCACTTTCACCACACCACGAATAATACCCGTTTCTGGGGTTGTGTCAAGCTTCCGGGGAACGCGTCGCCACCCCACCAAGCAGTAGTCCTCACCAATTTCGATTGGTACAACACCCATCGGATGAACCATTTCCACGACAGCCGTTTGGGAAAAAGTTCCCCATGAATCGGGCACGAACTTCCCTCTGAAATCAATCCGTTGCTCGCATACAACAACACGGTAATGCGCACCTGGGGTTAAATTACAGAGTCGCAGTGATCGCTGGGAGGTTTCGTATAGTCGGGCACCGTTTACAAGAGGTTCATCACGCTCATCGAACGGCTCTTCCGCTGCCAGAGGTTCGATGTGCACCTGGTAATTGTGGATGTCCGCTTCCTCGGGGTAGCAACAGAAGCAGTGGCTCACTGCTCTTGTCATGGGTGGACGAGTCCATGAAACGTTTATGAAAGTTTCGGTTATGCTGTCAGTACTTAACTTTAGGAGCGGACACGTTACCAATATCCGTGGCTTGCTCCAGTGACCCCATGTGTTGTTTTTATCCTGCGCCCGTACGGTAAGGGTGTACTCGGCATCCGCCTGAAGATTTGTAACTAGTCGACCCATTTCGGCCGCCGGAGCATAAAACTCTACAATATCATCTGCACCAGGTAGGCCACCGGAGAGGCGACGGCACTCCATCTGGACATGCCACTGCAGGATATCAGGGCATCCACGCATCACCGTCTCATCAAAAATGTAATCATCGTCCCCGTCACCACCTTCACCACTCGCTAACTCAGAGGATGCAGTGCAACCATAAACATGTCGGGCACCACGACTAATAATCGAAACACAGCTGCTAGCCCTCCGCTTTATTTGTTCAACATCAGACCCGCCCACATCTCCTTCTGCCGCCAACGCAGCTTCAGACGCGGCGCTATAGCTTCCGGTGTCACTGCTCCCCTCACCGTCTGTGAAGCCGGAAGTGCGCCGTCCGCTGCGTCGGTCCACAAGGTCGCTGCGCCGCTCTGCCAGATCGCTGCGGCGGCCCCATTCCAACTGACAAAATGTTTCACCGACAAGCAGCACGTTTGCTTCAACTGATTCGAGAGTCACGAAGCGCCTAGAATCACTCCACAAACCCAGTTCATCATATGTATCTTTTGCTGACACTTCGACCGAGTATATCGTTGAAAGTTTCAGCGACGACAGCGTACATGTTGTTTGCCTAAAATTGACATACTGTGATACCACTTCATTACCTTCCTTGTCCAGTACATGTACCTTGTACCCGCTCACGGCCCTATCCACTGCATTCGTCTCACCTTCATTTTCCCAATTCCTATCACCTGCCCAATTTGGTCGAAACCAAGACACTGTGACGTAATCTTCACCGATGGCCGTAATGTCCAACTGCAATTTCGGTAGCGTGCGTACGCGGGCCTCCTCGTTCCAAAATCCCCATATACCCTCGTAGCCCTTCGCACACAGCCAGACACAATACTCCGCAGATGGCTGCAGATCTTTGAGCCGGAAACTGCTGACGTACGGGCTGAGATCGTAGACGTAATGAACCGGATCACCGACTCTCTCCACCCTTAGTCTGAATTGCTGCACAACATCCTCAGACTCAAACACCGCTTCGGTGTCACAGCGGTCAAGGCACGTGGGCAGATGGCGACGCCATTCAACAATGGCAAAATGTTCGCCAACGTTCCCGAATGTCACACGGAGCCTCGGTTTGGTGTGAAACGACCGGGTCGCCCAAATTCCCCAATCCTGCTTATCTGAGCCACGTGACCGCACACCGAATTTATACACCGTATCTGGAAGAAGACCACGAAAAAACAGCTTGTTGTCTTGCACCTCCTTCGTGAATTTGAAATATCCGTCGCCAGCGATGCATACCTCGTAACCTTTCGCAGTGGCATCGGTGTTGAGAGCAGTGTCAAAACTAACCAAATTGGAGGTGTCAGACATTCGCGACCACGAAACCCACACGGCATCTTCGGACACGTGGTGGATGGAGATATCCATTCCAGGAATAGTGCGCACCTTTGCTTCTGTGCTCCACACGCCCCACACTGAATTTTCTCCACAAGTTTGCACCACGATACCGTATGTGGTCGAGGGTTGCAGTTCATTGATGTGCAGCGCAGTGAGAGAATTGCTTACTTCAATCAACTTCTGAAAACTTCCATCAATTTCACGGATTTTTACTCGAGAGGCTACAATAGTTCCCTGTTCAAGTTTCACCTCTGACGATCCACTAACGTGTGGCGGGATGTTGTGCTTGTTGCGTTTCCATCCTACACTGACAAAATCTTCTCCAATATCAGTGAACTCTACCTCTGTGGGTGGCACCGTGGCGAAGAAAAGCGGGGGCTGCGACCACATACCCCATTCACCGTTCGTCAATTTTGACCGGACAGAAACACAGTACACGGTGTTGGCACGAAGACTGGGGATGGTATGTTCTGTGTCTTCCGTTGTGCTACAAAATTCAGTTTGGTATATCAAACGGTGGTCGGCTGCGTTTACTGGCAAAGACGAATTATGCACACGCGGCTTAAGTTGTCCTGTGGAACTATGAGGCAACAAGTTCTCTACGGGGGATGTTACGCACAACATAAGGCAAGGACGGCACTGGCCAAATACTACTACTCTATCGTCGCTGCTTCTGTTTCCATCGTCCTCAGGAAGCCGCTTCTGTTGGTGGGGCCGGTGTACATTGATTTCACAGAACTCCTCGGATATAACTCTCGTCTGGATTTCCAAGCTCTTCATCGTAAGGCACCACAGTGGCGAGCTCCATGAGCCCCACTCCTCGTCGTTGTAATTTGCCTTTATTTCCACGCAGTAGTATGTATCCGGCTTCAGGTTGGAGATACGGTACGGTGAGTCTCCATCGCCAAGAAAAACTTCGAACACAACACCCCCAACGTTGAACACCCGCAAATGATACGATGTTACGACACCCCTCCCGGTTGCGTAATTTTTCTGGTTCGGCGGACGACGCCGCTCCCAAGCAATTATGGCATAATCGTCTGCTACTTCTACAGCCCGAGTAAGGATGGTATCACGGGTGAGTATTTGCACGGGCGGGGTCCAAAGCCCCCAATCCCCACTTGGTCCAGCGGCTCGTATTTGAATGTTGTATGCCGTGGCGTGGTGAAGTCCGTAAATCTTAAGCTCCCGCATGTCCGCTGGTAGTGAATGGTCCTTGGAGTAGGACTGGTCAATACTCTGTATGCGCAGTTCCTGCTTTGTGACGGTCAAGTCTCCAGTGTGGACATCCTTGTTTTTCAGCGGATTGGCATCTCGGCTCCACACAATGCTTACATAATTCTCTCCGATGATGAGGTTGTTCACCGGAATTCGAAACTGTGCGTTTGAACGGAAGCGCAACGGCTGACTCCACAAGCCCCACATCCGCGTGGACGTGCACGCACGCACGACAGCCATATATTCTCGATCAGGAAGCAGGTCTTCCACACGTAACGACGTGTGCTCACTGGACACAACCTTGTACCGGGCAACTTCAGAGTTCCCACCCATATGATAGCCACTCAGCGAGCTCGCCGACGACCCAGAGAGCTCCCGGCTGAAAACAAACACAGCATAGCTCGATACGAACATATCAGCAGCTGCCACGGCCACCGTATTGTCCCTGTCATCACCTTTTGTATTAATGCCGTCTCCACCCACCAGAACATCGTCAACTAGCTGCCGCTCCCACATGAGCCGCACAAAGTCCTCTCCGATTTCGTCAACATGCATCATCATAGGAGCCAGTGTACGCAGCTTCACGCGACTCCAAGCACCCCACTGCTCCACCTCGTTGCATGCACGGACTGAGACGATGTAAGTTGTTGCAGGCTGTAGGTTGCTGATCTTGAAACTCGTTCCCAACATTTCCTCCCTTAGGACTTCGGTTTCCCCAGAATCAACGCAGTCGACGCAAAGCTCATACTTGAGATCGGCCCATAACTCAGAGATCCCCATATCAGAAGATCCCATAGGTAGGGGTACGTCAGAGAGTCCACGACGCCACACAACCTGGGCGAAGTCTTCACCAATATCCCATAGTCTCACACCAAGTGGTTGCAGCGTTTGTGTGTGTTTGGGGTCAGTGAACTCACCCCATCCCTCATAACCAGTTAGACGATTAAATTGGTATGACCTGCATTTTAAAATATACATGGTGTTGGGCCTCAGCTTCTCTACAGTAAACATACATGTATCTCCATCTGACACGATTTCCTCATCTTTCACAACATTCAACTCGTCATGGCTCTCAACCTGCATAATAACGATGTTGAATCGAGATGCAAAGCGGCCGTTGCACTCTCCCTCGAGTTTCATAGTTATGAAGTCCTCACCGCGCTCCAAAAAAGTTAATGAAGCCCTTGCCTCCGTGCGAAATTTCTTGGGTTCTGTCCACATACCCCACTCATTGTTCAAGAACGTCCGTATTGATACATTATACTCCGTCCCGGATGTGAGACCCTCAATGTGTATGACTTTATCATCTGCCAACGGTCCAACATCAAGCCTTTCCTCCTGCTTGTACACAGAGTTAAGACTACTGAGACGGTACTCTACCTGAGTCTCCGTCTCTGCGTCGATCATTCTGGCCCAGGTAAAAGAAAGGAATGACTCCCCTGAGGCAACTACAGATAGCTCCGGACGACTAGCAGTTCGCACGCAAAGCGGTTCAGAGCACCTCCCCCAATAGCCCTGCACGCTCAGGCTACGGACAGTGAAAATATAAGAACCCCCTGGTGTTAACTTATCTAGGCGGTACGTCCGCTCTTGTTGAGGGAACTCAACAGAGCGAAAAGTCTGACAATCCGATTGAACCAGGACCTCATAGCGGTGCACGTCGTTATCTGGCACAACGTAACCGATGGTATCGTCTGAAGTACTGGCTAGAGCCCAACTGACGGTAACAACATCCTCACCGCAGCTCAGGAGTGACATGACATTCGTCTGCCTAGTGAGGAAGCGACCAACCTCCACCCATTTCTTCATGGTGTTGATGAGCGTCTTGTACCGAATCATAACAATATAAGCCGTACCTGGCCGCAGACCTCGAACTATGTGTGTTCGCACACCTGTTTCGAAGCGGTCACAAAATTCCTGCCTCATATCAGATTCCCTGAGTACCCGTAACTCAAAGTCGTCAATATCGGCAATGGAACGGGTGGCATCAGCATCGATTTCCGCAGCGATGCCCGTTGGGGCCCTTGCAGGTCTGTCCCACAGCACACGCACGTAGTCCTCACCAACATCATTGATTTGGCCCGTAACCGCCGCCAAAGTGGCCGTCCGTGTCACCTCCGACCACACGCTCCACGACATCGTTTTCTCCGAATACACACGAACACGGGCCCTATAAAAACTTGAAGCCCGAAGCTTCACCACTTTGTGACGCTGTTTGATAGGCAAGACTATATCGTAGAGAGTTTCAACAGTGTCTTCCCCTGCTGTTTCCTCATCCACCTGAAGCTGCCACTTCGTCACGTCGGTAACGTCATTCCAGCTATGCTTAGAATCAAACTGGAACCCAAACTCCCCAAACATCTCGCCCATACGGTTCACAACGGCATTGCACAGAATATCTGTATTAGCTTCCATCTTACTTTTGTAATATACCAACCTGATCTTCCCTCACCTTCCCCCTTTCCTCTTCCTTATTTACAAATAGTGATCCGTACTGTTTCCCTTCCTCTCTCCCTGATTAGTCACTATTCCTCCCCCTCAATTCCTTCCGTTCTTGAGCGGATGTCCCTTTTTCTCTAGATGAATGTGCCGGAACAAACTTTTTGCCGGGCAGTCTCTTGTCGTGTTGCGTGCCCCCTTTCAGTTACCATGCAACGTAAGACAACAGTAGCAGGTGGGAAGTACAAATGGACAACAGAAACGAGACGGGACAACAACGAATATCCCCTCTCTACGACTCCGTCGTACACTCCGTCTTCCTTTTTTGGTTTGTTTCTCACCCTGCTGCAATAACGGAAGTAGCCACCAAAAAAAAATCGGAGCCCAAGAAATTAAAGAAAGGCAAAGATGCAAATGTGACGAAAGCGGTAGGAAATCGAAACAGCAACTTGGGTTAGGATGAACAGAGCGAAAAGGAAAGGTGGCACATAGGTATTCACAGCCGTGGGCCTCAATTTATGAGAAGGAGGTGAAAGAACATGTTAAACAGAAAAAAGTGTAAGCACTTCAGCACGAAAAAGTGGAAACCTAAGGTGTGGTAGACAACAAAAAAACGCTAAAACAAAAAAGAATTAGGTCCACGCACACTTGCGCTTGTGTAAAACAGTCTCCGAGATAACAACTCCTAAAAAGGAACAAAAGAACGGGGCATGGAAAACAAAAAACAAGTGAAAACGGTCCTCAGTATACGTAACGGTGAGGAAGGACGTGATGTACCCGCTCCGACGGCCACGCATCCCGCACTGACAGGAGAGAGGTGGGAGTGGGGAAGAGTGCGAATCAATCGTGACACACATCACGGAAGGGGCACCACATATGCCACAGCAACAGAAAACATATTTTGCGCCCTGAGAGACACATATCGCCTTGCGGTGGGCCCCCAGGCACCCTCAGGTGTAGACACACACGACGGAGTTTGTGAGTTTACTATAAACAAAGAAAATAAAAAAGAGAATCGGCAACCAACATTTCGCTTCCTTCCTCCGATCTAGGGTCCCCGTCAAAACCTCTAGTGGGAAAAGAAAAGTGAGGCAACGATCACGACAATGCTACAGAAGAAAGACATAAAATGGAAATGAGGCGGCGTCCCAGTCCTAAACGAACCCAAACTCATACATATGGTGGAGTGACACCTCCAACTTCTCCCGCATAGTGGCCGCGGAACTGTATGGCTGCAACAGCAGCGAGATGGGTGAACACGTGTGGGCCGTTGGAACGGCAGCGGGGTCATCCCCACACGATACCTGCACTTTTTCAGGCAATGGAACACGGCGCTGCCCACTGCAGAACAGCAAAAACATTGCACGCTGCCTGTTGCTCATGCCACGCACCACTTCAACGAGCATATCACAAACAGCTTTAGTTAACAAAGAAACATCTAGCGACGACATCACATCCTCGGCTGTTGCGCATGGTGAACCACAGACCCGCTGCTGCAGGTCGTCCCAGCGAATTAGTTGGAGAGAGTGAGAAGGAACAACAGAGGTAACACCCAGTCGCATGGCAGATAACAACTCGTCGTACTGGTGGACCAACGCTCGCCCTACCTCCGTGCGGCGCCTTTCAACTTCGATGCTCTTGCACAAACCCTGCGAAGTAACAACGGCACCTTCCGAGAAACACCCTTTCGGGAATGCAGGTGCTAAAGATCGTTTGGAGCGCAGCGCCCCCACAGTATCAGAGGCAGCACAAACCAGCCCCCATTCAATCACAGGTATAGAATAATAAAACTCGTCATTGAGAAGAAAATCATCGTCTTCAAGAGCTCCGCGCACGCTGTCATCAATGTCGGCGTAGTAGTCTTTTACAGTAACCTCGTCAAAGGTAAGGAACATCCACACGAGACGCGGCAGCGTTATTGAAAGCATCACGTAGCCACTCAATGTGATGTTTCCAATTAGCTTCCCAAACCATGTAAAAAATTGCAGGAACAGCTGTCGGTGGTTGGGATTACTCCTGTAGAAATCGATGTTTGGCACCAGAGTCACCATAGTGCTGTGGCTTGATAGTTTGAAGAATGGAAGCAGTGGTTCCATACGACGCCCACCTTCGTCCTCACGGTACTGCAATTCATCGCACATCATCGAAACTACAGAACGCGTTACACCACCCGCATCGTCCGCCACCTCGCCAGAAAGGCGGGTAGTAAACATGACAGCGTCACGGTAAATATCGGCATCATGCGTCTGATGAAATAATTGGCCGGTGACGCTCTTATCGAACAGAGTAATGAAGTCAAGAGTCTCACCATGCTCTAGCACGCCTTTAGCCTCCTTAAGATCAATCAAAACATGCCGATGCCGCTTGACGTTGTTGCGGAGCAACCGACGGTCGATCTGTCGCTCTACGATAGCCCACCGCGCAGCAAAAAATAGGAGGCGACGTACTTTTTCATAGTTTCTCATTAGAAACTGTGAGTTACGAAATATGTTGTGACTTTTCGCCACACTTACAGCTAGTGAGTTGATGGAACGTAGGTGTTGCAAGTAAGGCTTCAACTTGTACAGTGACCCGCCGCCAACTTCGGAAGACAAAAGAGGATAATTACGTAGCGCCTCACGCCCACCCTCCATCCATGTGTCGGTCTCTGCCAAAGAATCCACCGTAAACCCACAGTTCACAACATCGTTCACCAAATCACAGAGCTGCACGTAAAAGTCAAAGCATTGAGGTTTTACGGAACTTTCTAGCCTTCCTCCCTCTTCGCCACATCCTGGGCTGAAGTCTTTGTAGCCTTCTGGCTTAAACTGCGTGTAGCTGAGTCGCACCAAAACACCGTGTGGATCCATGGCTGCACTGACATAGGGGTAAATGGCCTCTCCTTTCCCTTGAGTCGACACAGCGATCCATGTGAGTTCTTCCCCGTTGACACTCCAGCACATCATCATAGTATCAAGATCCAAAAGTGTACCAATAATATCACCGCCAACAATTGGTCGTGGTGTTACTAAAGCCTGTTCACCAGTCATTATGCGCAGCCGGTCTTGGCAATTAAACCCCCACGAATGGATGTCGCTTCCAACATGCTGTCCACTGCTGACCACTTCATGTTGTATTGTACCCCACCCCATAACGATTGTTTTGCCGCGCTCGTCAAAGTTTGGTGGTAGTACCACTTCATAATAGTAACGCCCACCCTTGTTACCAAGCACCCCCACACTTCCTCGTACTTGTCCTACTATTAGCTCGCCACCACTCCCCATCCTCGTGTCAGGAAGCTCCACAACGTACGGGAATGTGTCAGGTGACGGCTCATCGAATAGAGCAGGAAGACGTTGACTCCTTTCCATCCGCTCTCCGACCTCGATTAGCCAACTTGTAAGTGTTACATCTGCACTAATGGATGCGTTAACGCCTCGTAAGGAGGCGTGCACCATAAGCTGCTGTTGATTGGCAACCACAGGAACCATGGTGATTACCTCCCGCAGGCACTGCACATTAAGTTTCTGCCCAGATGCCTCCTCTAACAACAGGTTAAGGGCGGCGTAGCATACTTCACGGAACGTACGGTCACCACCCCCTCGAACGGCGTTGAGCGACAAGGCATACAACAGGTAGTGGCGTTGCTTCTGGAATGGTGTGTTGCAATTCATCAGCACGCGGGCTATGGAGGACAGCGACCACACCATCTGCTCACTCCTTTTGCCGGAAAGCAGAATTTGCAAACAGGAAGTAAATATACTTTGAGCAGCATCGGTGGTAACTTTTCTCAGCTGTGTAAGCCAGGTATCCTCAATCACGCGGAGGCGGCACAGAACACTAAACTTCGCCAACCCCTTTGGTGCAAGATTCGGTCCCCAACTGCAGACGATACGACTGCAGAAGTAAATAATCGCGGGAATGACTGCACGATAACCCCGCCCATCCTGTTTTTGCTCTTGTATTGGGTTTACCTTCAACGACAGGCAACCGCTTTCAAATTGACCGTCGTCGTCAGAGGAGTGCATGAGGGGGGGGACGTAGCGGGTAAGATCACCGGCCTGCGGTGACACGGCCAACACAGCATCCAGCATCTTACGAAATGAGTACGCAGTGCTCTTCATGTCGGTGTACGACTGTTTTTCACTTCCAAAAGAAACAAACCAGCTCATCCTATCTCCAGCGCCAACGAGTTTCGCCTCTGCCACACCAACATGCTTCTCCTCGGGTAACCACAAAGTCTCCTTCTGGCACTGTTCGCATAAGTACCGTGACTCAAACTGAATGAAAGAAATGTACTCACGCATTTTCCCGCACTGAGTGCAAAACGCTTGCTTGTTGTCGCTAACTGTTGATGCATCAGTAGAACCCAAACACAAGCGCATGTTGCCACACGTCGTACATACTTTGTTGTGATTTGAATTAAAGGCGTAGCTGCACAACATGCATGTCCACGTGGCTCCTGGGCGTGCTGTGGTGCACATTGCGCAGCGTGTAGAGTCTGAAAGGTTAATGAACGTGCACACTGCGCACGTCCACTCTTCCTCCGCCCTGTTAACATTGTTTGGTCTTTCCATACACTTGTACACGCAACGCCCACGCAAATGGTGACTTGAAACGTACTTCCCGCTAAAAGAAAAGGGTCCATGGGTATCAGCTCCTTCGCCTTCAACCTCATTTCCCGCGGTGACACGCAAAGTTACACAGACGCCCTCCTCAACCAGGAGCCACTCACAGGCGAAGCCAACAAAGGGAGAGGGAAGACCGAGTCGCTGCATTACATGGTGAAGGGTTACACAAAGACTGTACGGGGCGGCGTGGCCCTCGCCCGCACAGTGGCCCCATTCCTCATCACAGACCGGACAGCGGAGGTATACGATTTTTTCCGCCTCACCGGCATGCTCGTCTGCACGGGCATTGCCATCATCCGATCCACCCTCGCCACACTCGCTATATACATTATCATCAATATCTTTCTTGTTGGAAATAGTCATACAGAGCTTGTCGTTGTCCGGTAACAACATCAACTCGTTCCACGCCTCCAACAAAATCTGCGACCCGTTAGGATGAACAGTATCCGGCATGGCCAGTATGCGAATGAATTGGCTTAACAACAGCCGCTGCGTCTCTTTGTCCCACAGTGTTACCTCCCCCATGTCTAACTCTGACAGAAGTCGAAGTGCGCAAATAAACGTTTTCGTCGAGTGGATGTAAACGATCTCATTGTTGTGCTCATCTGTGGTAAAACTAATAGACCTTGATAAGACACCCATAATCTCATTCGCAAGTAACCCCAGGGGAAGATCACCACTTACCACCGATTCATAATTTGGTTCTATTGCTACAGCAGGAACCGTGATGCTTCCACTACCACCTTCTCCTAAAACAATTTCGGCAAGAGAGCCCTTCTGTCTCACCAAGCGGACATCGAACGACCCTTTAATCTCTCCACGCGGCGGTCCAGTATAGGTAAACGACATTTCATCCCCGTCAGCACCCAAAACTTGAAGAGCCACAATTTCGTCCTGTCTCAACATTTGGGAAAGAAGCGGCACTAGAACAGAATCCCAGCAACTGAGCATCGCCCGCATAACAAGTCGGGCACGGATGCCCGTTTCACAGGGCATGTACATCCACGAAGAAGTGGCGTCTTTATTATACATCTCCACAAACGGAAAGACAACCTTCACAGCAGATGGAATGTTTGTATAGAGAGTTCCCAATGGTAACTCATTGCGCCCAAAAGATATGCACCGTGCCTTTGTGTCAACTGTAACGGTAATTATATCACCTGAGCCAAAGATAATGCCATCTTTCTTCAGCATCCAGTGCTTAGAGTGTCGAAATAATTCAACACGGGCAGATGGTGCCTCGACATCCGCAAAGTAATCCGTTATCGCGTAAACATGGTTCATGTCTTGCCGCGTTCCAGGATGTTGCTCAAGTTCTGTGCTTGTGGGGAGCGAATCATGGCAAGCAACGCCAACGTAGTAAAGGCGACCAAGAGAATCAAACTCAAAACCTCGTCTAACACGTACGGAAAACGACACAACATCGCCCAACGAACCGTCCAAAGGTATACCTTGTGATGCGAAGGAGGTGGTGTTCTGCACACCCCGGGAACTGCACTCCTCCGCTGTCAGTGATTTAACATGTCGACCGCCTGAAACAACGCGGAGGTCAGTTGCCGCGCTCGTTGTTGTGAAAAATGGTTTGTATACAGGGGCAGTAACCTGTCGAGAGAGTTGGCAGCAGCAATCCCACAAGGGTATTGGATTGTACGTGGTGATGTCGAAGTTGCGGCCCGGTTCCTGCAGCACGACGTGTATTGTTGTCAGTGCTGCGCATCGTGCGCGCTCACCAGCCTCCTCACAGCAGACCACCTTTGTTAACGTACTGAGTATGTCCGCTGGGTGGGAAGAACAGTAAATTGCGGTACGCATAATGGTGATGTAGTCCATGAGAAAGCGGTGGTACACAAAAGAGGCAGCGCTCCGTTTCACTCGTTCAGTAGCATCATTAACATCATCAAGGAGTGAGAGATGCTTGATAGAATCAATAAGGCTTTCCACATTTTGACGCAGCCTGCAACAGCAACCGTCAATGAACCCCCTCCATGCCTCCTCGGAGTGGATGTGCCTTCTGCCAGAAGCGGTCCGATTCTTCACTTGCAACGAAGAGGAGGTGGGAGGGCTACTAACTCCACTTACCGACCGGTGAGCCTGAGCAAATCGCCGAGTACAGAGAGAAATCAAATAGGCGAAAACGAGAGTCGCGAACATAGAAATAAAGTGGCGGGTGGGTAGGCAATCACTACAAATTGATGCATCCCCTTTTCCTACCAAGCTGGCTGCGACAGTGGCATCAATCGAACCAAGAACACTCAGCTCATCTGACCTAAACGAAATCCGAACGGCTTTCCCTTCCAAAGATAGTGAATCCGTAACGCCCACAAGAAGGTACAGCGCACGTGGGGGCGCTGGGAAAGAGGCAAAGCAGACGCCGTTCACAAGCAAACAAACCGCGCGCGTGGAAGTTTTGGGCGAAAAAGGGAAGCAAAACGTAACCCTGTCACCACGGGAAAGGGGCGGCAGAGAAAACACACGGTTTGCGTGACGAAGTTTTCCGCTGTGTGGTTCAAAATAAAACCCCAGTGGATCGCCTTCAACAATGTTACTCGTCACACCTGGGTGCTGTCCTGATGCGAGGGCAACAATCAACTCCTTTGACGGCATCGCCGTCAGGTTAATATCTGCGGCGTAGAGCATTGAAGAGGCAGCATTTGACGACGAAACGAGCGGCGGCGGCCGTGGTGATGAAAGCACCGAGGAAGGAAGAGTAGACGATATTGAAACGGTAGTTGACGACAAGGAGAAAAGCTGAATGCTGGGAAAATACAACGGGGTGGAAGTGCTGCAAGCAGGTTCCCGGCCAGAAGGAACCCAGACGCCCAAACCACGCTCGCTGGCGCCGACCATGGTGAGCCCAACGAAGGTACCACCGTCATTCCCACCGTCACATTGCACCCTATCCCCTGTTTGTCCGCCATGTCTATGGACATCGCAATCCCCTATAAGGGCCCGCACGGACTCAATCACACTGTTCTCCTCCACTTCGTCCACCTTAAACGACGCAGTGCGCGCAAAATCGGTGAAACTGGGGAGGAGTCCCTCTACCTGACTAATAATTTTGTCCCAGATAAAGTCCAAATCCCTCTCATCCAACGGCGTTGCAAGTAGCGAAAGACTAATGAGCGCGAACGGACCAAATTTATCCGTATCCCACAGGAACCGATGGGGCCCAAGTCTCCGCTGTTCTCCCTCAGGCATTGACATTACGTGCTGAAGCGCGGCAAATACGGCAGTGAACAATCGGTGTACCAAAACACGAATCTGTTCAGTCAAAACCTCTCCACAACCACTGAACCGCATCAGGTAGTGGTCACTTTCGTACATCATGAGGTCGCGAAGGAGGCTCACTACGCGGAACATATCCTGCGGAACGAAGCTTTCCTCCGCGCGCAGCAAAAGAAGCAAGGCACTTATGCACGTTCTCGCTCGCTCAGATTGTGTTGACAGATAATCACGCAGCTGAGCAACAGTAGCGGTGGATGAAAGAAGAGCAACGGTTCCTTCCACAATCTGCGTTGTTGACAGCTTGCAGGATGATGCATGCTCGGAAGCAAACGCAGCCACGTCGGTGGCATCGGGATTCCCCCCAATCACACTGCTCGCAAGGCTAACGCGCTTCACAACATCCTGCCAAACCCATGACCCCCATGTTACTTGATCCGGCTCCCGCTCAGCAATGATGCTTCCAATCATACATAGCGCGGCACGAACGCCCCGCACATCACTCTGACGGCAAGAAATTCGCCTTCGCAGAGCACCGTCATCCATTTTTGCTATTTCCTTCAGCAGCGGTGGCAATTCCCTTGTCTCCACCCGAGGTTGCAGACCATTTGAGAACAGCATGATCGATTCCTCCCTCAGGTTTGTTGCGACGGGTGGACACTTTATTTGCTGCAGGAGATGGGTGGCGATTTCTAACTGGGCAGAACTTAAGGCGGCTCGAAACTCCTCTGCCCACCGACCATTCACTTCCACACACATCTCCAGCCGCACCTCCGCCTCCAACATAGGAACTCGAGCGCCTTCGTAACCCCTGCGGTACCTCAAGACACAACTGCAACCACCAATAAGTTCATGGGTCGCCTCCTCAACCGGCTCAAACCAAACTACGTTGGTTGATCGACGCGTCTCACCGGCATCATCGCCGGTGCTCCCACCCCCAAGGGATGCATGCGGAATTAGTGCAATCTGCACATCATCACAATTTAACGCTTTCCGGACATGTACAGTGACCTTCCGCGCCAGGGGAGCCACCAGAAACACTTCCGTTGTCTTCGCTAGCTCACTAGCAGGTGGGTTAAGTTCTAACGATCCGGCTTGTACCTTCGGCAGTTCAGTTTCAGCTGCACTAGTCCTTATTGCCGAGGGCTCATCTAGTCCCACCGGTAAGCGTCCCTCACCCAGTTGTGTATTTGAGGGAGACACCGAAGTCGACTCGTTACGAGGTCCCACCTCAAGAGAGAGTACATACTTGGTCACGAAAGTCGCGGTTGACAACGAGCCGCGATTGGAACCACAGGGACGGGGTGGTCCCCGAACTCTTTCCAATATATGCGCCACATCCGCCGTGTCAGCCTCATCCAGCTTTGTGAAGCGCGTGATGTGAAGGATTGGCAGCACTACGTTGAAACCAAATATATCATTCTCCCCAGGAGTTTTGGATGACTCATTCCACCGGTCGAGCACCTCGCGTAGAATGCCAAGAAAAGCCACGGCGCTCCTTTTGTGGTGCAGCGCTTGCCCAGACAGGGATGCAGCTGTTGATACGAGCTGTTTTTGGCCATCGTTCTGCGGGGACGCCACCACCTCAACCATCTCCCTAATCCTCCCCTGCAGCCAACGCTCGTCTTGTCTCCCCTTAAGGTATGGAACCACCCAATTTAACGGGGCAAATCCTCGTCTTTCAGGGCTTACCATGGCTTCGCCACGAGGAACATCTACACAGATTAAGGCCGATTCCGACAATCGACGTTGTGTCTTCTGGTTCATTGCTTCCCCACTGCCAGGCGCCCGACGCTCATTACATACGGACGAACTTTGCACCTCTAACTGACTGGATGGTAGCGTCGGATTTTCGAGGCATTGCTCTTGTGGAACCACGGCAGCTCTTTCACGTATAGATTGCAGCGCCTTTTGAAAGAGGGACGCACGCAACCAGTGACATGTCACCTGGTCCCAGCAAAACTCTGGGCGGACTGTTCTAACTATTTCAGCCACAGTATCATATATGACGCGGGCAAGCTGCATATCATCATTGTCGGACTGCGATACGCACGGCACCTTGAGCGGCCTAGCGCCCAAAGAGGCATCAAGGCCGAACTGAAGAAGCGGCCAAGCCAATTGGCAAAGGCGGTCAAGTGGAATGCTCATCATGTCGGCAATGGGGAAATCGATCACCTCCCCCGACGTAAGGCAGTGGCGAACGAAGCGACCCTGTGTCTGCTCTGGGAGTTCACCGGTTTGTTGCGACGTAATCATTTCAGAAAGCAAACAATGCACTGAAGGAACAATAACCCCCCCCAAAAAAAAAACAAGATGACGAATCAACAGGGTCGGCACGGAGCGAAATGAAATGTCGATCCCTAAGTAAAAAAAAACAAACTTACTTCTACCAGTTTGTTTTCGTTGACGACCACCACTGCCCCCTTAGTTACACTACTAACCGATGCTGGTATACGTGTAATATATATATATATATATTTTATTTATTTAGAGATGTACACTTCCCCTTCCACCTACTCACTACCAGATACGACAACCTCCCGCAGTCTTGTCGAACACAAAATACAGGCAAACACTGCACACTCGCACCTTTAAAAAAATGCACCGCGAATACCAGTGTGTTCAGCCCCTAGATCTTCGAAACGAATAACACAGAGCACAGTTAGAGAATAGCAATAATAAAAAAAAAGCGTGGCGAGCGGCAAAGCAATATAAGAAGGCAGTTGGTAACGACGAGGAGGCGGTTTCCCCCGCCACAACCACATATATATATATATATATTTATTTATATATTATACGTTCGTACCCTTTCCGCTTTGCAACATTGAGAAGGACCGGGTTGTCCCACCTTTTGAGGTAGTGAGACTGCCGCACTCGCTCCAAACCAGCTAAATTCGAGATTCTGTGTAGTGGTTTGGAAAAAAAAAAGAGTTCGGAACCATACAAATAAACACAATAATCACCTTATATCTCAAATGATGGGACAGATGAAGTGGAACCGGTGCGGTTTAGGTGAAGAGCCTGCACCACCGCTCCCTAACAAAATGCGTATACAACTCCTCTAACCAAACAAATAACTGTGGTGAGTCGAGAAACCATTACGCAACAAGCAAAAGTGTAAGCATACGTCCATGCTTACATTCATTCATTCAGTGGGATCCCGCGAATCCCTACGCTCATTTCGCACCCAACCGCAGTATTCACAAGGTCTCGAAAACCGGTTAGAGGTTCCAACAATATTCCGCGCACACCAAATACGCACTTAGATTGCCATGAGCAACCCCAACGAAATGATTTGTCCCTTCCCTCTTTTTTTAAAAAAAAAAGATACAACTTCGGGCACAGCAACGTATTACACACAAGGAAATGGCACCATCCACGGTGCAATCGGGAAGCATACCCAACAGGAACATTATGCGGTAACTAAACCGCACACGTTGGCATTGCCCCGAGGTGCCCTCCATGACACGTCACAAATTCATGATGCACCACCTTCTCATATTTTTGTTTTTTTATTTATTTTTAGGTGCGGTTGGCAGCTCGAGTGACAATCCACGTTGTTAAATGCCGGCAAGTTGTACCCCTTCCGATTTCGCCTTCGGGTAAAACAAACAAACAAAAAACCTTGCCCTGCGTCAGTTATCTCCCGTCCCCACATACAGATGCACGCACACACACAGGAGGAGTACAACAAATTCTACACCATAAGCAAAATATTCCATATGAATAGGGGCGGTGCTTGCCAGCACATTGTGGGTAATCAAATATAAAATGGCCCACATCAGCGATTTTGGTACGGAATGGATGTCTTATGCGGAACCCTCTACTCGCACTTCCTTGGTAAACCTTTTTTTTTTACAAACATGCAAGTACAGTGGTGGTTTTAATTATTTTTTTTTCTACTGCGCCAAAAAACTGCCTTGTTTATGTCAATCACATCCGCAAATAAATTCTTTTTTTTTCGGTGCCGTAATGATCTAAACTGTACGAAATACGGCTGAAAAGAGACTTTGAGGGGCTGTTTCGCCCACGCTGGGCACCGATCGAAGCACTAAAAAAAAAAACGTTGATGCAGAGAGGATTCCAGTAGACCACAAACACGGTTCTCTGAAAGGGACCCGCTAAACACAAAGAGTGATTAAAGGAGTTTGGCAATTCCACAGAAAGCACGTTAGGATAGTATCTGAAAGTGGGAAAACGCCAAATGGCACAAAGACCAAAACGGCCGGGCCGGTGCTTATGATATTCCTTCACCAAGAACAGTGAGCTGGCGCAGTGCTTCATTCCCCGTCATCATTGCGGTACAGCCATAACTAACCGCCTTTCGTGGATGTGCGGCTTCCCACTGCTTGAGATCGTCGTACTCGGCCACGCAACCACCGCCAATGGTGAAAACAATAGCCTGTGAAAAATGTGCTTCATTGAGGTCAACTTGTTTCCTGCTGCGTGGATCGTACCCTACTACTGTTGCTAAAAGTTCCGCCCGCAAATTGCTACTGCCTGCTGCGCGGGAACCACCAACGCCCACACCGGATGAGGTTGAGGAATCCTGCAAAAGAGAGTCCACAAGTTTCGTTAGTGGCAACTGGGACTTTGAGTTCGCGCCAAGTGAATTAACAATATTCTTAGCCAGTGTTTGCGCCAAACCCCACGCAAAACCATGGGCACCGTCTGCTTCACCACCAGTGGGATTGGCGGTTCCAAGTGACCACTGACGTAAATGTTTGAGGTATGAAAGTGCCGAAAACGGCATGCCCTCGAAAGCTGGGGCACACTGTTCCAGAACTGTTTCGTGCTCTCCTTGCGTGCCAAGAAGGTACGCAATCAGATAAAGTCGCTGACGATCCTCAGCGGTCCCACAACCAGTTAGCAATAGGTTTTCAAACTGCTCGTGGTCGAGCCCCTCCTGTTGAATAATGCCCAGTTCTACCCCATGGAAGCGATCAAGGTGGGTTTGACGAATGCGATGAAGAAGACTGTACGCCATTTTTGTGTGTGCATCCAACATTCGCTTCTTCTCCCCAAGTTTTGGAGCATTGGCAAGCAGTTTCGACATGGAGTCCGTGCCCACATCACCATCCACATCACATGTGCTTTCCGAAAGGTTAGCATGCTCTTCGCGGTACCGTTTCAGCGCCGCCTCAATATTACCACCCACTGCGCTAAAGTCAAGAAGAGCGTTATTGCGGTAGAAATCATCTCGATCGGGGTTTATTTCGAAAAACGTCTCAACTCCGTCATCCCCCAGCACAGTGACTTTATTTAGGTGCATGTCTCCCAGTTCCGCGAGTAGTCCCCGATACGAGAATGGGTGATGGAGAACCGTAGCAAGGTCACTGGAGCGGTCGACAATAAGAAGTAGTGGACGTCCAAGCACATTGGCAGATGCAGGTGTTAGGGTTCGCTCGTTCAGAGAGTCATTAAGAGACACAGACAAACGCCGAGCGACCTCCTCCGCCGGCCCCGTCCTGCTGTGTGCAATAACTGGAAGCACTTGCTGGGACAAGAGGACATGCAAGATGCCCATAACTATTTCATTTAAGTGAGCTTCCACATCTTCATCCTTGGCGTGGCGGCTGTTTAGTATAACGAAGGAATCCTTCTGCATCAAGGTAAACAGGTCATCCTCCAGTGCCACGTAGTTCAGCGTGCGATCGAAAACTCTAATATGTTCAATGTTCTGGAGTTGACCACGAGTTAGCCTCTCAGCCAGATGCTCCATGCTTCTTCGAGAAATCTGCGAAGTGAAATTTATGTACACCCACTCATAAAATTCCTTCACCGCATCACTAGCCATTATGTTTATGTTTTCGTCAGTCGGTGCACAGAAGTAGATGGCCGGAGCACCAGGCACTGGATCCCGTTTAGATTTGATGTGCATATACAACGTAATGCCAAGTTCCCGAAGGTCCCCAACCCTCAGCAGCGGGGCAATAATGTCGCGTCCGATGTCATCGTAAATGAGGAGACGCCATGGGGCAACCGCCGCTGGCCCGTAAGTTGCAGTCATCGGTTGAGGCGCTGGAACACCGCCCTGCCCAAGCGGTAGAGCAGATGAAATCATTGCTTGTATGACATCTCTCTGTCGCTGACGCAGTGAAATCTTCCGCTGCGGTGGCATCTTTATGCAAAACAAGAATCAAGCTAACGAGGTGGAAAAAGAAAAAAAGAGAAATTACCATATCTTCCCGGAAATAAGTACGGCGCTCATGCCTGCAGCCTACACTCAGACTATGGCAGTGGGCAACGAGGTCCTAAGTGGTTGGGACTACGGAAAAGTCGCAGAACATGTGCAACGGTAGCAAAGTGAAGCACAGACTGGTTGAAGTGCAACCGCGAGAATATATTTAACACGGCAATGAGTCATGAAGCTCATGGAAACAATGTGTGGCCCCACAACAACAGAATGCACAGCGCATTGCGATCCTTCTCCACGCACACCGCAGCAAAATCACTTGCTTTGTGGAAACGAAATATCCCAATACGATGAGGGTGTGCACTGCGTGCCACCCTCGTCATCGCTCTCGTTGTGCTCATTATCCTCACCATAGAGCGTGGCATCCTCCAAATAATCCCGAGCACGCTGCCGAGCGGTTCGCATGCGATTAATCGGTTTTCTTAGAGGGACGACTAACTGATCGTCAGACGGGTCTGCGGAGAGCTCCGAACAAGCAAGACGTGGAATTGCGGCTAATATATCCACCGCGGTGGCAGAATTATTCTCGGGGTCCCTTTTTTGCATAACTGATCTCGATGGTGGATCCACACGACGGGGCCGTTTTAGCTTCTTTACAGAAAAAAAATCCTCCAACTCACGGCGTACAGGTGATGGCGTCGCATTCAACTGCCTCTCACCCCTCAATGCCTCTAGAGACGCAATGGGGGGTGACCCTTCTTGTGTCATTGCATTACTGGGTGGTGTTTCACAGACCATTGTGTCTTGCTTATACACGCATTGCTGATCTTCACAGACAGCTGTGATTTCCTGCTCCGGGAGCTCCTCAGGCAGCTCATCACGTTCCAAGCAGTCCGCCAAATACTCCAGCAGAGCAGCACGGGCATTGAGAGCGGCCTCTTCCTCCTGCAATGCGCGGATTTGCTCCTCATGCAGCTGTAGTAGTCCCGCAAGAGAAGACGTGACGCTGTCGCCGCGTGAATCCATCACGAACCCCCGACCCATGCATGTCGCTTTTGTAGCCTTGACGCTAAAGCGTGCAAAACACTCAGTGGAAAAAAGGGAATAAATAAATAAGGAAATAGGTGAGCGCAAATGGAGGAAAATCACAGTTGCCACACGGAGAAGACCAAAAGCGCAAGACAAAAAAGGGGTAATAGGCGAAAATAACCGTGTTAGGGGCCATTAAAGAACACCCAAAAGAAAAGGTTAAATAAATGAACCGGTATCTCACAATATGTCGCATCAAACCTTCACGGCGTATATGCGCCTCGGGAATTTGTGGGCCATGCGGAGTTGGCGGCGGGTCTTACGGTTCTTCTCGTTGGCCTTCAGTGCTAGGCGACGCCGGTGTGTCAGCTTTGCACGAAGTGTTTTGGGCTTCGCCGACCGCAGCTTCTTGTCCGAATAAAACTTGCGGAGGTTTTCACGTTCGTTCTTGTTAAGCACCGTCATTATGCGGGCAATGCCTTTGCGAATGGTGCGAATGCGACCAAGACGAGCAGCACCAACGTTCATCTGCTGAGAGACACGAAGTTGCGACAACTCCTTCTTGAATTCAGAAAGCTGCTTCAGCAGGTCATCCTTCCCCTTTTCCTTCAGGTCACGGATTTTGACGATGTGCGACATGGTTTGTGCACCTACTCCACTACAACCTTTACGGAGAAGTAGAAACGCGACATCGCAGTTTGAAATTGGGAAGAGACTGACAGCACTGCGTACAGAAGACAAGAACAGTGTAGGATCGTTCTCCAAATACCTAATATAAGTGCTGATAGTGTGAACGAATTAGCGTAGTGGTAAATACGAAACAACGGTGTGAGGAGAACAAAGTGGCTCGCAGTGAAACGAACATCAAACATGATAAATTGCTCCACAACTCAACTGTCTTTATAACGTGCCAGACCTGTACTCTCCTTCCACGCACCCCACCGTTCCTTTTTAAGTTTCTTTTTCTTCCTCACTCTTTGTGGCTCCATGATCTAACAATTTTTTTTCATTTACATAGAAGTGGTAAGTGGTAGATGAGCGGGCAAATATACAGAAAAACACATGAACCTACAGATACGTAATACCTGGCGTTATGTCTACAGGAATCACGCGGTCCATTTGAACCGCAAAGGCGGCGGGGCCCGGCGCAATCGCCATAGCCAGTACCGGTTCATCGCCAATGACTTTGTAGCTTGTAAAGCTTAGCCGAAAAAACTTATCACGCGGCGTGTCATATGTGGCGGTTGAGACGCTTTTCATAGCCTCACTTCGTTTCTCTACTGCCTCACGTAAATCGGCCAGCTCAGCATTGCGCTCCTTCTCCCTCTCCTGGGTAAACTCAGATAGTTCCTTCTTCTGCTGTTCATCTAGAAGTTCAAGAGGGTCATCTTCTTCACTCTGCTCCTCCTCATCTTCAAGCTCCTCCTCCTCCTCAGCAAACTCATCGTCCCCTTCCTCCATCTCATCTTCTTCTTCGTCTTCCTCATCTTCCTCAGCGGCTCGGGCCTTCCGCTCCGCACGAGCTGCGGCGCGCGCTGCAGCGCGCTCCTTTCTCTCTTCAGCCCTCTTCGCAGCCCGTGCCTTCCTAGCAGCCTTCACCAACTCCTTCTTCTTTTGGGCAACGGCCTTCCGACAGCGACGAAAAATCACCCGTTTGGCAATAAGGAGCGTTTGACGCATCTCACGAGTATCCATCCGTACGCACGACGAGTTTCGCGAAAGAAATTGGAGCACCGTCTTTGACAGTGCGCGCACATCTATACCCAAAACGTATCCCTCCGAGGCGCCCACGAAGCAAAAAGCAGCCTCCTCACGTCTGGCAGCCACGGTGTGTGGCGTTATTGGAATTTCAACGGTACCAACAGCGTCGACCCTCTGGATAGGGGGTTCAGGTCGCCCCTTTAGAGCAGACTTCAACGAGGATTTATTACCTTCAGCCGCCTGGGAGTTAGAAACACTAAGTGACCCGCTCCTTACCAGTCCGTCAGTTTGGGGAGCTACGTTCTCCGAATGTGACAACGCACCTTCCGCCAGTTCTCCCTGGCTTTCAAGGTCATTCTCATCTTCATCTGCACCTGGTTCTTTAAAGGATACAGTCGCTTGACGATTCAGGATGCCTGATATGTACAAGGCCTCATTTTGATCCATCTCACTAGGATCTGGTAGCCGCCATATTTTCATTGTGAGATCACGGCTGAAGGAAAAGAGTAGCTGCCCCTCCGCTACAACACGCAGGCACTTGACGTGATTAGTGTGGCCAATAAGCACCCGAACAGTTTTCCCCGTTCTGCCGTCCCACACGCGTATTTGATTATCGTATCCACCAGTAACAATAATCTGTGCCTCCTCTGAGGCACATGCGATGCAGGAAAGAACATCTTTGTGACCCGGCAACGCAGAACGCCGTTCCCCTGATATCACTTGCAGGCATCCATTGTCATCGCCAGCGTAGAGGCGGTCACCGCACATCGCAAGACAGCGCAAAGGAACAACAATTTTAATTAACTTTAAGCACCGTTGTGGTGTCTCTTGCTCGGGGTCAACTGACCACTGTCGAATGTTGCCGTCCATAGCACAAGTAAACACCTGATCCAACGCCGGGGCCACAATTGCAGTGACAGTTTTAGTATGGCCGTAGAATGTCACGATAGGTGTTCCCCCACGCGTGATATCCGACAGTTTGTAATAGTCAACCGTGCCATCCTCTCTACCAACGAATAGTGGCACGGGATCCTCCTCGGGAATAGTACAAAGAGCTGTGACTGTGCGTTTAGCCATAAGCGAGTTTCACTCAAAATAAAAAGGGAAACAAATCACCTCGACAAAGGTGACTCTAATTGCTTGCTGCTACAGCGGTCGTCACAACTTTCCCCTTCCCCTTTCTGCCCGATGTTCGCTGAGCCTGTTTTTCTGTAAACAAATGCAACAACAGAAAACCTGGCTTTGCCGCAGTCCTCACAAACTAAGCACGCCAGTCTGTACGGTTTAATGCTTTTCCTATTGGCACTTGTGTAGGAGCTGGACCCACTTTCCCAAACAGCGAGAAAACATAACAAAGGGGGAGCATTAACAAGTATTTTGTTAGCGTCAAATTCATTCTCTGTGTAGCAGCCTCTGCAAAATTATGATAAGAAGAAATGGAAACACAGTTTCGGGTAAGAACCGGCACGAGGCGTTTGTTGTGTCAACCATCATCCACACCTTTTCACGCAAAAGCAGGTCCGCCAAAAAGGCATGTACCTTAGGTTGGCGTCGTCAACGTGCGAAAACGGATGTTAACGCCAACATGAATCCCATGCCAACAACAAAAAAAAAAAGGGACAACCAAAAGCAACCGCAACAAGCACGTACCAAATGCGTTAAACATCAATTAGAAGGGTGAATCAGTCATATATCTCTTTTTTTTCTTTCCCCCGCACCCAAAGCCACTGTGCTCCTACTGGCAGAGCAGCAAAAAGAGACCAACAAGAAGGAGCGGTATGCAAAGTACCTTGATCACAGAGAATATGTTTGCTCCGCTGGCACATCCCTCCTTGCTTTTGGTCGCTGCAGTTGCTCTCTCTCTTTCAAAAGAAATGGTACAGCGGAAAACTGAACTAAACTAAAAGAACGCTGAGGAGAGGTTCAACATTTGTTAACCCTTTCGGTCGGTCGTAGGGGCTTCGCGAGTCGCGCCAGATACCCCAAATCCGGAGGCCGCTCTTTACTTGTAGACTTAACATTTCCACCGGAAACAAGGAGAAGCTTTCCATCGTTGTATTTCGCACGTGATGACGGCGTGCGCCACCCCGACTCAAGTGACCGATGTATGTCGCGTTGTCTTAACATCCTCCTTCCGCGCCTTGTTTCAGCGAGGACCTCGTCGGATAATACCACTTGTCGTTGCCGGGCTTCTTTCTTTCGCTCTGTCATGTTTTGCATTTGTTGTTCATACATGCGCTTTACCAGTGACCTGAGCTCTTCACTGCTAAGACGTTTTGGGGGAACTGGTTTGTATACGTCCCATGCTAACTTCGTCATGTTTTTCTGCCGCCGAAGCATCTCCTGGTAAACCATCCTATTGGCGTGTTCTTCTATTTGCTGCCTTGAACGTATTGGTGCTGCAGGACACGTGTGTTTTTGGTGGGCGGACTCTGCACGGCGCAGAGCGTCCATGTGTCGCTGAATACTAACCGTATGCAACCGATGAACAGAGTCCCGCAGCATCTGAGCTGAGGCGTAGTACTCCACGAAGCGGGCTGCTTCATAATTTCCGGTGTACGGGTTAGGCATCGCTTCCCTCACGGGAATAAGGCAAACACGTGAGCTCGGCTCTATCGTAAAAAGAAAAAAGTTGCAAATCCACAATTAAAAAAAAAAAAA
>NW_027123704.1:55862-64799 GCF_001457755.1 Trypanosoma equiperdum
TAAAACTTATGATTTCTATCGGTATTGGCCGTATGAGAATTTCTTTCCTCACACCTTTCCCTCCCGCAAGTACCTGTATGGAATATATCTATACGTGGAAAGGCAACGACGCCTTATCTCACAGCCAGACGCAATCTTTTGTGCCTACACAGCCCTCCCTAAGCTATCTAACCCCCTAGCTTCAACCAATAACACGCTTCAGTCCGAAGGCGCAAGACGTTGTCTTTAAGTACATAAACCAACCGATAGCAGAGAGGCAAAAGATTAAGAGATATAATGCAGATGCACAACAATATGTCAGTAACCCCCAAAAGGGATAAAGCACAGAGTTATGCGGAAAGTAGTAAAAACGCCGATGTAATCCCAGTCGTGTAGGAACGCTTATCCGATATCTTTCTCCGTGAGGGTGTTCCTACAAGCTCCTTCATTCCATAATCTAGTGTAGGCCACATGCAAAGCGTCCATCTAGTCACTCGGATACGTGGCTACTAAAAATTAAAGAAAACGTTTTGACACATATCCCCTGCGAAAAGATGGAAACAAAAAAAGAGCGTCGCCGCTACACAGTCACCATCGTACTAATTATAACAAAAATTATTCAAATCGCTAATACCCTACGAAAACAAAACAAAAAGCCTCTCCACAGCAAACGGTGAGACACACTTCCACATTCACTTTCTCACGTAGCGTCCCGCTCCATCCCACCTTTCAGATGTTGTGCCTCAAGTAACTAGTAAAGAATATGAGAAAAGAGACGACACAAAAAATAAGGGAAAGTTGATGGTGACGGACACAGCCGGTTCCCACCATTCCCACCGCGTACCAGCAGACCACCACCAAAATAATCACCACATTTACCGCATCTTCGGAAAAAAACAAGACATCACCATGCGCCCGATGCCCCATAATTCCATCAAACGTAGAAATCCTACCCTCATGGGCGCGATACACTCAAGATAATTCGATAGCAGCACTGGATCGAACTCGGCCGTTTCAAGCATCGGCATCGTTGGTGTCGTGGACTGCACCAACGGTATCACTGACCGGGTTGCCGTTGCCATTGCGGGTAGCAGTGGCACTAAGCTTGGTAACCTCCTCCGGGCCTGCGCTTGAGAACAGATGCGAAGTTTGGTGTACATTGCTAACGGAATAGCCGCGCTCCCAAAAATGCGTCGACTGTGCATATATATTGGTCTTAATGAAAACGGCCCTGTAAATCTATACGGCTTTGCGTCTGGATGCAAAAGTTTCTCCAAAGGAGGAAGATGAGATAAAGCGACGAGATAGATCCAACTTCCCTCCCAGCTTTGTTTCGCGCCTTCGCGTGGTCCTCTTACTCCTTTCTCCGTCCGTGCGCGTCCTTGCCGCGACTGATGAGCCTTCTGTAATCTAGGGGCACTGCTGTTGGTGGCACCTTCCTCAGCAACAACAGTAAAAGAAGATGGCACGAAAGAAGTTTAATAGGGGAAATGTTAAATTAACAGAAAAGAAATAACCACCCCCCCCCCAATAGAGGAAAATTAACTCCCGCCGGTAGTGGGGGATATACTTTCGTTGTTGAACCCCATCAGATAGCTGCCCTGATAGCTACAGAAATGATCTTTAAAAGCGTCAAGAAGAACCTTGGACGCACTCTTCCAACACGCCAGTACAAACAGTCACCAGCCCTTTCAACCAAGGGCGCAAACATGGAGTAATAATCAAGCAACAAAGAGAAATAAAGGGAATTCGCCTTGTGGTTAAGCAGGACGGGCACGTTACACTAGTGCCATCATCCCATCAAACCAAGAAGCAACTCACGCACTTCGGTGATGCGCACGCGCTCGCCAATGGCACAGTTCAACTCACGGCGGAGAGTATCAACGCGGACGTCGACATCCTCAAGGATAGAACGCTGCAAGTCTACCATCTTTTCATCGATTACCTCTTGGTCTTCCTTTCGTGCGAGTAGCGCAACAAATGATGCCCAAAGGCTCTCGAACCGGCTGTCAAGCTGGGACTTTGTATACAAAGCGCAAAGGTCATTCCTCTGCGCTAGCAACCCTTGTTGAACCTCGGAAACGGCAGCCTCCGCAGTCACTAAGCGCTCCACAACGGTGCCTAAGGTGGTATTGCCATCTTTCGCTAATGGAGTGTCGGTTATTACTGGTGTCGTCTCCTCTTCCACTGCGTGGTGGACAGCACCGGTCTTTAAGTGTTTTTCTATATATTTTATCTGCTCGTGGCAGAGAGAAAGACTCACTTTTGTCTCCATAAAGCCGTCCGAACAAGCGGTGAGAGCCCGTTCTAATGACAATATGCGGTCCAAAACTGTATCACCAACTGGCTGAGAAGCAATGATTGTTCCACCACCACGTAACTCTGTTACCTCGTTCTCTACCCTCTGCAGGCGCCCCCCAAGCGTAACTAGTTGATCTGACACACCGTCTGCCGTTGGCAAAGAAGGGGGGGCCGACAGCTTAGTGTCAATATCGTCCACAGCTGTTGCTAACATCCCTAGACAACTTCTCATAAAATCTAACGCATCGTTCAAATGCACTGATACAAGCGTATGCACTGCCCCTAGATTCTCCTCTGCACAATCAATCCGCTGCTCCAGTGACAAAAGTGAAGACTGATGAACAGAACAATCTCCTTCGGGACGCGGTTCAAGCTGAGTGCTGTTCTCCACTGACCTCCGAGTTTCTTCGAATTGTGCTGTTAAACCCAGCCAGCTGCTGCGCAGCCGAGACAATTCCTCCTCGCAAATAACCAACCTTCCTTCAATAGGTGCAAACTTATCAAGTACTGCATTCCTTTCATGTTTATGTTTCTCTAGGAACGTGGAGAACGCAGCCACGCTCGCCGAAACGTCACTCCACTCCTCAGATGCCTTCCTTATGCAACCCAAAAAAGCCTTCTCAAGCTTCTTCGTCTCAGTATGCAAAGTCTCAACGGACGCACCCAATTTTAATATGTCGGATGCGTTCATATCACTAGACTTTTTGTTTAGTGACGTAATACCTTCCAGTGTGTTAAGTTTTTCTTCTAACATGCAGAAACGGGACCGAAGCTTCTCATGTTCGTCTCGAAGATCAGAAGAGTCCCGGCGCAACTTCTCCTCATTTGCACAGACTCTATCCAACACACTCGCTACACTCTGCGACATTAACTTCATGTTGCTTTCGAATCCGTTTAAAACGGTTTGAATAGATCCGAACCTCGAATCGGTAGCCCAAGCCTGCTCCTGAACACACAAAAGGGTGTGGGGTGGTTGCGCATTATAAGGACGTGCATCAGCGCCTTTTCCCTCATCGACACACCCATACGGACTGCTCGGTTCCTTGAAGGGGTATGCAGATGTACTTTGCGCTCCCAGTGTCACTGTTTGCTCACGCAGAAAAGCGGAGTTGGACAAGGCCGCTGATAGCTTTTTGTCCATGGAAGTAACAAAGCGATAATATGAATTAGTGTGCTCCTCCACAACATTTTCACAACTGACAAGTAACCGAAACATCTCTTTTAACTGTGCCTCGTGCTGAACCAATTTGGTCTGATTCCCATGAACTAGCAATTTTAACTCACAAATCTGGTTTTCGGTTAGGGCCATAACCATCTCCCTGAGATGTTGAACCGCACTGCAGTTCGCCTTACCAGTGGCGGAGCCGACATGCACTGAATCATCCATTGAAGGCATAGCTGCCAGACTGCCGTAAACACCTACGATATTTTTGAAGGCATTTACTTCGTCGCGGAGGTTCGTAATACTGCTGTCATGACTACCGACTTTCTCTATTACGGAACGTAACCTTTCATCCATGTACCTATTACGGTTAACATCACTCAAGACGCTACCGAATTTATTGTTCAGGTTCTCGAGTTCATGTCTCACGTCACCGACATCATCCCTCGCTTTCATCTGTTGTTCTGATATCAAACTACACAAATCTTGATATTTTCTTTCGAGCGCGGCTCGTTCGTGCCTCATCGATTCCTCTAGTAGATTCTCAACCTCTCCTCGAATGTACCCCTTCGAAATTACGAGCTCCAGTGCATCAAGCCTTCGGAAGGCATCTTCAATCTTCGCCTTGGCCCCACTGGGCGCGCCAAAGTGATTTAATTGCCTAGTCACCTCACCAGTTGCGCGACGCATTTCATCCACTTTTATATTTAGTTGATCAGTTTCCTTTGTGACTTCATCGAACTTTTGGTTGATTGCATCTCTTAGTTCCACAGCCATCACATCATGCGCACCTCTTATTTCTTGAATAATGCTCGCTAGGGAGCGCTGCGCCAGTGTGCTTTGACTGGGCGGTGTAGAAAGCTTTCCAGTTAAAGCTTGGAGCCTTCTTAGGGCGGTGAATATAGTTTCAAAACGATCATCAGTAGATATCCCGCTGTCCCTAACCAGGGAAACCATGGTATCGAGTCTGTCGTTAAGCGCCGAGACGTTTTTGTCGTGCATGGAAACCACTGCACTAACTTTGGTATTATCTTCATTAACTGCATCCAACAGTTTCCTGTGGTCCTGTAACTGAGCCTTGATGGCGTTGATTTCCCCAAATACCGAATTCTCAAGCTGGCGCAACGCGGCGTTTACACATTGTATATCTTCTCTGTATTTTGATGATAGGTCAAGTTGTTTTCTGGATACAAGGGCAATTTCTTCCCTTAGTTGGTTGATATCTCTACTTACACTAGAACTATCATTGCTGATTTGCCCTCTCAGTTCGGCGAAACCACGGCTCATCATTTTGGAGAGAGCTTCCGCCTCTGTATTTGAGCATTCTTGTCCTGTAGACGCGCTCGGTTTCTGTTTCTCGAGTTTGTGGACGCGATCGCGCAACCTTCTGCTCTCCTCCCTCAGATCACGTACTTCACACATAATTCCATTCACGGTGTTACAGACAGACGATGTAGATTCTTGCCGACGATGTTGCGTCAAAAGCACTATTTTAGACATTTCATCGGTATTCTCCCTTTGTTTGCAAATAATGTCCTTAAGAATTTTGTCATTATCCCGCTGGTATTTCAGGAAACCTTCGCATAACGAATGAGTGTTGCTTATGTCGTTGTTTAACTGGCGTAAAAATATTCGTAAAACGGCTGGAATGTTCAACCACTCCTCATCATTATTTAGTGTTGCCTCCCTTGCGCTAAACGTCATCGAACAAAGTTTAGAAGAGTAACTAATAGACAAGTGGGCGGTAAATTTTACCAGTTTCCTCAGCAACAAGACTCAATCACACTCAGTTTTCTTTTTTTCGCATACTTCGCCAAAATGGGAGAAGTACCCAGGAAACAATATCAAGAATTGGGTCTAGTGTAGACCGTACCCACTCTCAGTTACCATTTTAATGTTGTGCTGGCGGAAAAAATTCATGTAATTCCAGAACTCGTATGGGTTTATGGCATAATAAACCTGGTGATCTCTGACGTCAGCAAAATGGACATTCCTTAAGGCGGGTCTTACACGACCCATATCCATCATGAATTTGAATTTGTAGTACCAGTCTTGTTTCCGTAGCAACCCAGGAACAAATACTAAGCTGTGCACTCCATTAAGATTCCGTATCTTGTCCTGCGGACGATCCAATGGCCTGAAGGGTGTGCCAGACCGTCCCAGGATCGCAGTGACACTGATTGCCACATCTTTATGCTCCATAACAGTACGTAGAGCAACATATGCTCCATTCCCCTTCCCAAATAAATGAACTCTTCCGTGCTCAACATTGAAATTTTCCACAATCCAATCACAGAATCGAGCGACTATAGCCTCCACTGGAATTTGAAAATTGTGCTTAATATTGATCACTGGGGCAACGACAACCCACTTTTGCTCCGTCATTAACTGTCGATGCACCGGCCTTTCAAAGAAATTGGCACACACATCCTCAAAATCTCTTGCAACACCTCGGTGGTCTGGGAGGACAACCATGTATGGGCACTGGTCCGTTTTTGACCAACCAGAGGGAACAATCATGCTAAAAACCATCGGAGAGGGGTCTTCGTCTGGACTGAAGGCACTGTGATCAACACAATCAGCCTGTCCTTCAACGAGGGCTAAACCGGTGCTCATCGGATATAAGGCACGCAACTCGTACTCATTAGGAATTCGCGTATTTTTTGGAAGTCTGCGGAAAGATGTCTCGTTCGGGACATAGCTCACCTCCGGCTGAGGAACCCGAACAACCTTACGCCGACCACGGTCGCTAACGGAATCAGAGGTTGCATCTTTTCTCTTAGAACCGATGTATGGTCCCTCCTGGGAGAAAAGGTACTTCAGTTGGTTCATCTCAACAAAAACATTTTCCTTCTCTGATACGGGGTGGACATCGCCTAATTTAATTCCCCCATGTTTGTCCTCATATATTTGATTAGGAATGTTAACCTCGCTGATAACGACAGCCTCACGGACAGATGAGTCTTTCAGAGAATCCTCGCCAACAGGATCTACATTTTCTACGCAACTTGTCCGCAACAGGCGCACGTGCATGAGCAAACTTTGCCTAATACAGCTTCTCGCACATAGCCTACGATACATCTTCAAGGGCGTATGTGCGTGTGTGTATGTGTGTTTAAAAGCAAACAAAGAAGGTAATATCACGGACTTTCTATCAGGACAACTGGAGGGTGAGACAACAATTGAAAACAAATAGCAAAGTGCTTGAAGTCACCAAACGATATTAATTTCAAATGCGTTATAAAACTAAGCTACCATAAAATTGAAGCATATCACCGTTTGAAATAAATCACTAATTACAAAGCCGTAGTTTACTACCCCCTGTCCTCATGTCCGGCAGGTGGTGTCAGTAACTATACAGCACTCTCAACAATGGAAACGAAAACAATGTTGCACACCTCCTAGCACAGTGGAAAAAACTACGGGCAAAAGTGGCTTCAAATTTTCGTGTGCAGTAAAACGAATGAAAAAATAGAGAGCACGTAACAACTTTCTCGTGTACGAGACCTCTTTCAGAATTTACGAATACCAAGAAGTACACTAGATAACAGTTTTAGCTCGTACACTACGCTAATATAAAATAAAGTGGCACAAAGGAGAAACCCGGGATGCTCCGGCACAAGTGGTTCAAAAACATAGCATAAACAAATAAGGGTTACCTAACCGACAAGGGCGCTGAGGCAATAATGGAATTTAAAAACATTCTGAATGTAGTTACACACATACCAGCTACACCATCAGGTCAAGGAACATAGTTTCGTTTTTTCCCGGCTTCGCTACTTCCAAGTTAAAGAATAAAGATCATGACGGACTCCACTCAGTATTGGAATCATGTTTCTTGTTGTTTTGACCATGTTTATGTCCAAATCCGCATCAACATAAGTTTCTCCCTCATCAGCCATGGCAATTACCCTCCCCATTGGGTCCACAATTATCGAATGACCCCATGCCACGTACTCTCCCCCTGCATCACGAGCAGGGGAACACATGATAACAAACTGTTGGTTGTCCACAGCACGAGACTTGGCAGCGATTTCCCAGTGCGCTGGCCCAGTTACCATGTTAAACGCAGCGGGGTAAACCAGGAAAGAGGTTCCCTCCGCTGCGTACTTCCACGCCAAAAACGGAAACCGCACATCAAAACATATACCAAGTCCGAACTTTACGTCGCCCTCGATAGTGACGGGTGTGGCGTCCGATCCCGCAGAGAGGACTTCTCCCTCATCCATTTTGAGTGTATCGGTATTGATTCGAAAGAGGTGGACCTTGCGGTGGATATGCTTTAAGTCTCCTCTAGGGTCGAATACCATCGCCGAGTTAAACAGCTTCCCTTCCAACCTTTCCGGTATGCTCCCTGCAACAACCCAAACCGAGTTCTCCCTTGCTACTTTGGACATAGCATCAAATGTAGGAAACCCCGCTTGTACCTCCTCCGAATACTCCGCGAAGTACTTCGTCCCATATGGGCAATTGAAGCACTCGGGCAACACCACAAAGTCAGTACCGCGCTTCGCTGCAGCAGCAATCATTTCCACAGCTTTGCGAATATTGGCTTCCTTGGACTTACCAACAGTCATCTGACACAAAGTAACGCGCATTCTGACTTACCTCCCCCTTTAACTCCTAGTGGAACCAATATTTTGTGTTTGTCCTATTGTATTTCTAGTTTTTTCTTTTTTGTAATCGTATAAATTGATTTATCCCTTCGCAGTAACAAATGATGTCTGAAGCCCCTTTATTACCTCCTCTAACTGAAAGGTCCTTGAAAAGCTTAGACAAGATCGAAGAGGAATATTTTCCATTATAGTATCTACGGCGCTTCTCGAAGGAAGTCTCATCGAATTATGCATTACAAAACAAACCAGAAAGTAAGCACAACAAATTCATTAGTCACATAGCACTTTATACAGGCAGCTGCGCATGTTACGCCAATGCAACCATACTTGATAACGGTGAAGGAAGAGCGGCTTCTCCACAAAAAACTCCAGGGTCGATCATACACAAGACACCGTCAACGGTTCCACTGGGCCGGTTCGTCGTAAAGACACTCGCTATTGCAGTGCAGAAAATATAAGATAACTTAAAGCAGCGGGCACACAATCACAGCAACAACGCCTTGTGTGCATAAAACCGGGGGGAAAAGCAGCGACGCAACGTTAATCTAGCGCATTCATGTAGCATTTTCTGCTGCTGACGCAAGCGTTCACGTAGCATTCCCCAGTGAACTTCCCTACTAGTCACTTTTGCAAAACAAAAAAATCGACACCACCTTGCAACTCCCAATAAATCACAAAACCGACTCAAATATTGCTCAAACACCACAAAGCCATCTTCGCGCAGTGCCAGGGTCCAGCACCCCGCCTCATCGGGGGAAGCCAAGAGTCAGCAGAGTTCCTTTCATGGGGAACACTGCTGTGCTCCGGCTACGGCATCATACAGCACAGGGATCAGCAGCGTCTTGCTGGGACACCGTTTTTCATTTGTCGGTCCCTGGG
>NW_027123974.1:0-102 GCF_001457755.1 Trypanosoma equiperdum
AGAGAGAGCTTATCTGAGCTGTAAACTGAACTCTGTGCCCTCCTTACTGTCTTCTCCATTACTATCACGCGTGTGATGATACACATCGCCGCGTTTATGCCG
>NW_027123974.1:112-369 GCF_001457755.1 Trypanosoma equiperdum
GGCATCCACTTTTAACACAAGACTCTCATCACCATAGCTTTATTACCTACAGATTCTCTTTTGCAACCATTATCTACGCGATGGCATCTATCCACTTATGTGTATAAGGTGCTGCACAATCTTTCTAATTTTTCTCTAGAGTGCTGTTCTGCTCCCATATGTTTCATTCAGCATTCCGCATTTCCATTTCTTATTTTTTATCCTCTATTCTTGCTTCTGCGGATAAGAGAGAGCTTATCTGAGCTGTAAACTGAACT
>NW_027123974.1:379-4158 GCF_001457755.1 Trypanosoma equiperdum
CAATATAATATTCGTATATACACACAACATTCTCCTATTATTATCATCACATGCAACCCTAGCTAATATTTATTAAATAAAGAAAATAGACCAAACTGGAATGAAATAAATTTTCCGCATCCATGAGACCCTACTGCTTCACACCCATAGGCCATGATCATACACACTTTTCTAAAATATCACATTTTCTACATTTTCAAAATTTGTAGACTTTAATCAGAAAGTGCTAAAATATATTTAATGCCAGCACGTTTTAGCAAATTATCTCAAAATAGGAATATTTCACGATTTTTTTTGATTGTGGATTAGTCTCCACGCACCTCAATCGATCTATAGTGACTTCCCTGAGCGGCTACTTCCTTCGTTGATATATTTCCCATCCTCACAATTCGCCACTCGCTTCCTCCTGTGGAGTCTGGCTAACGGCGTCTTGTTGAGGATGCCCCTTTGGATACTGTCTTCCATCATTCAAGGAAAATCTTACTTGCTTTCATCCGCATGTGTCGCATGTAATCAGTGAATATTTATCATAATGGCGATGTCTTTCTCTTTATACATGGTCGAGTTATAAATTTTTTCGTGTCTATAGTGGGAACCGGATTTTCCGTCGAAAAGAAGAGTGTCCTTAAGAAATTCGCTAGCTTAACACTAAAGTACATATCTTCCCCTTTCAGACTGATTACTCCGTACTCAGACCTGAGGTTACTCAATGCCGGACACTGTAACAGGTGAGCCGATGTTTTTCTGCTTTTCCTCTTTTAGCTCATTTCGCCTATCAGAGCTACGTGACTGCGTATTTGCTGCCTGGAGGTGCGTTGTTAGATATTGCTTATGTGCACATACCTTCGAGCAGTGTGGGCATTGGTGCTCGAGAGAGGTCTATGGCGTGATTTCAAGGATTTCTTCTTCACGCTTCCTCTTTACAGTGATTGCATTTTTGTGGTGTTTCCTTGCATGCCGTACTAGTGTGCATCATGACGTGTAGGCGTCTCACACCTTCCACATGCGAACTCTCTACGAGGGTGCTCTGTGTGCCTTCGAGCATTATGCCGTTTTTTTTTCAGCTCCCTTCTCCTATTACGCATATCCATCACATCTGCTATCGTGTCATGCTCGGTTACTCTTTTTCTCTCTCTTATTGTAGAGTTCAAGTTTTGTTGTGTGTAACAAGTCTGAGTTGAGAAGCGCTCTATCCATGGTGCCGGGATTCAATCCATTTTTGGTAGTGGTTTCTAGATGTGTAGTTTATCCATGGGGATTGTTCACTTTCTCCCCTTTTTAGGTCCGCGTTCTCGATGATCACGCACTTGTGGTGTGTTAGCCATGCCTGCTTTTGAAACCCCTCTTACATTTGTAGCAAACATGAATGGTGGCTTATTATTATCCCCATCTTTGTTGTCGTCTCTAGTGTCTTCCTTTGCTTGATTCGCTTATATCTCCTTCGCTACTTTTCTTATCTTTATCGGCTTTGGATTTGAGTGGAATATTATTCCCGGTGTATTTTGTAGTCATATGGCCTAACATGCAACTGTGGTGGTATTTTTACTGCATAACTTACATGCTTCTTTCTCAGGCATTACTTCCTATGACGGTGTTCTTGGTTTTCCTGTCCTCTTCTCCAGATTGAACTTACGAATGGTGAGCTAGCTTTTGCTTTTATACATCTGTTTGCAGTGAAGACATTTGTACACTTGTGGTTCTTGCTGTTGTTCATCTTCGCTGCTCACATCCTGCATTTTCGTTTGTTGTGTCACATCACTTTGCTTTTCAGGATGTTTCTGACACATATGCCTTGTCAACAAGCTATACGTGGCATACTGCTTGGGGCGTCATTGACACTTGTGGTCATTTGGCAACGACTGTTTTTCTTCTTCCCGTTTCCTCTTTTGCTGCTCTGTACATACTACTGAAGTTCTCGGTGGGTGTTGTGGCATGTGTTGTTGCAGTAGTCCTCTTTTGTCGAATACTTACAACATAGGTGACATAGATAGACGCCATTATACGCCTGTGCTACTCTTGAAGCCACCTTTAATGCAGTGAGTGCATTTTCACAAACCCACTGACGCATTTTATCATGTATACAACTTCAACTTCTCGTCTTGCACACACGATGTTAAAAACTGAGCATATGACCAGGTCATTCTGTCTTGCAGCTAATGCCACCTTGCCTTCCTCATTTTATTCCATCTTTACAGTGTTTTGAGTTTGTGCAGGAGTATTCTTGGGAAATTTTTCTCTGTGTGATTTCTAAACCATATACACTCCACTTCTTTAACCTTTCATGTGATCACCCTATGTAACTACCAAAAATGTTTTTAAGTCCCTCGTTTAAATTGAGCTAACACTGACTCATCTTCCCTGACTAGTTCCTTGTTTGGGTGTCGTTTTTATTTAGTTTAGTATAGCACTTCGGTGTGTGTTTGGGCCTCGGTCTTCCGCAAATTCGCGTTATGCTTGATTACGTGATTGGCAGGATATACCTGTGACAATGTCTGTGGTCCATGTAGGGTGGGTTTGCGGCATGTAGTTTCCTTCGTTTGCAATCTCGTCAATATTTTCCTTTCTGGGGATACTGCAATACAAAAAAACAAACTGCAACGATATGACTACTCTCAGTTTCACGAAGTGTAAAGATCAGATTTCATATGCGTCATAGTATGGAATCCGTCACTACTGCAGGGCACGTTTTAAGCTCCATTAATAAATATAACAAGTCTGTGAATATTGCCACTTTCGTTTTTTCGATTTTGGTGATCTTTATTACTGACTTAAATTTTATAAGTCCTGCCCCCATTGCCATGCACTCGGCTCTGTTGCTGTATGCTAACCTGCCTGCTCCTTTCTTTACTTTTACCGCTTTACCTTGTATAGGGTATATTATCGTGCAGGTACCAGAGTATTCGTCCAGTATCACCGACCCATACGTCCGCACTCAGTAATCGTAGTCTTTGAATCTACGTAATCTTTGTATTGTGTGTCTTTTCTTCTCTCTGTCGGAAGCGTCAGAATGGAGACCACCTGTCGTTGCGGTGGTGAAGTACGGTCTCCTCACCAGTTTCAATATGCTTGCCGTGTGTGCCTTCTCCGGTCTGTCTACTTCCTCATACAGATGTAACACACTTTGCAGTCGCGTGTGTATCGGATAACTGGGTGGGAACATTTTTCCCACTGTATTTGCTGATCCCTTACCGTTTGCCTTCCTTTTTAAATGGTATTCTATTGCTTGTCTGTGAGCAATATCATCTCTCTTGTGAAGGTGAGACTCCTTCATGGCACCTTGCCGATTCTCAGACTTTGGAATCCCCGCGATGACATGTGACGCCTGCGCTTGCACTTGTTCAAGCTTCTCCTTATTTGATGGAGAAGCATTGATCCACCACGCAGTGATACCTTAGCATACCTTTCCCTGGAATAAGGCTAAATAAAAATGCTCGGACTATTTCTTCACTCACCCCCATTCAGGTGATGCAACAGCCCGTAGTTTCATTAATTTCGTATTTGCTGCTGTTTGTAGTGTGCATGTGCTATTTACTTACATCCTTGTGTGGCTGCACTGTCACCCCAAGGAGTCTGGACTTCCTCTTCTTTTATCTGTGTTCCCCAAGCATTATGTGTAATGAGTCTCTGTCTCTCACCCCAAAGAACATGTATTTCGTTTTGTCTGCGGACACCTCTATTTAATGTTCTGTTGAGCAGCTTGCTGTGCAATCTCATTCTGTTTGTAGTGTCTTCCTAATAGCTTTCCACTCAGTGTAAGAGCATACTATCGTGAGGTCTTC
>NW_027123974.1:4168-6203 GCF_001457755.1 Trypanosoma equiperdum
CAAAAGCAGTGTTTAAGGGGCGGTATGGCATTTGGTTTCTCGTTGATGGAGTCCACTGCAATAATGAATAGCAATGACCCCAACAAAGAACCTTTTGGAACACCACACTTGAGGTGTATTTTCTTTGAGAGGGTTTTGTTTATTATTGTTACTGCAGTTCCCCCCTCCAGGAAATTTGCAACACATGCAATGAGGTGCATGTATACCTCATACCTTGTTAGTGCATCTACTACGCACCTGTGGCTCACAGAGTCAAATGTTCTTGCATAATCTATGACTTCTGCGTCAGTTTTCTTTCCTGCTACTCTGTGTGTCACAGATTCTGTGAGTATCATCAGGGCGTCTAACCTAGACCTCTCCGGACGGAAACCAGCTTGCTGTGGATGCAGCTTACATTCTAGTGTGTCTCGTATGCATCCCACTACGATCCTCTCCATGAGCCTAAAGAATGTTCTAGTGAGCGTGTGATCGGCCGGAACGATGACATACACTTGGCCGGTTTGTTGAGTTTGATTAGCGAGACGATAACGCCATGCTTCCACTCCGGCACTCGGTGTATCTGTAAGTTACAGTTGATGAGCTTGAGGACACATTTCTTGCGATGGCGTCCTAATCGCTTCAACTGTTCACATTTTGTATCATTCTTACAAGGGGCAGTGCCTGAAGAGAGTTCCTTCAGTTCTGTCTAAAGCTCTGCTATCTTTATTGGTGCGAATTCTCCGCTCACTCGGTAAGATATACTCATGGGAGGAGAAACTGATGGTTTCGTAAACAGCTCTTTCTATACATCTGTGATAGCTTATTAGATTGCTGTCTTCGTGTTAGAGGGTAGTCATTCACTACCATAACCGGAGATGTCAGTGGCCTCGGTGCGTATATTGACTTAACTAAATTCCAACTTTTTGTATCGGTCACTGACATCTTCGGCGCATTTTCCATCCGCCGTTGTATGGAAGTTTCAGCGACGACCTTCCTTCTCTTCTATATAAGGGCATCTCTCTGTGTTTCTCATTTGTACATTGCCTTATTGTTGTGTCCAGTTCTGTCAGTTCTCGTGTCTATAACTGTGTCGATACTCCCTTACCTTTCTGTGTTGTTTTCTTTGCTGCTGTGCGAATGCATTTAGTCACTGACTCATTCATGGAATCTACGTTCTTTCTCGACTTTCTCATTTTTTCAACATTGTTACATCATGCACATTTTTTTAAAAACTTTCACCAATTTGATTTTTTCAAGCATACAAGACCCTTCGTGGCTTTGTGATAGCGATCGTTTTAACACCTATGCCAATACACACCTCAAACGTTATCCAATAGTAGTCACTATCTGGACTGAGACTTGCCTTCCATCTTGTGACTTCGCATTCTCTGTAAATCGTAACGTCGGGACACAACCTGTTTGCCGTGTGAAGCATTATTCTCGTTGGGGTGCCATCATTTTCAATTTTGATATCATTTTTTAAACACCAGTCTATAATGCATTCTCCCGCTGTATAATTCGGGCGAAGCGGGTCCCATAACTTATGATGGGTTTTTGTATCAGATCCTATTACCAGTGATCCTTTTGAGATTTCAAGATTCTCAAGCGTGAAGGTAGTGACATTTTTCTTCCGTGGGTAGTAAGCTGATTTTATATTTAACGCTAAATCGGCTGAAAACATCAGTGTTGCCAAAGATCTTTTCGGCAAACCCTCCTCTATCTGACCCACTTCCACTCCATCTCTTACTAAGGTTGATACCGCATCACCATGTAGCGAACGTGTCATCCCCATGTGTTGATATCTACTGATTTTTAATGGACAGCATTCTTCTACTTCCAAGTGAGTCTCCTGCACCAGACAGAAGACTAGCATATCCCCGTGGAGCTTTTTATATAAGGCAACCCGCTTCTCCTGGTAGAGATATTGAGCATTCCACTGGGTTCCATGAATCACGAGACAGGAATTCTGTTTCACGTCTCCCCTAAGTAGTAGCATAAGCATCCCAATCGAGGCAAACTCGCAGGTGCAGAGGAGCAGTCTAATATATTTCTTCAC
>NW_027123974.1:6213-6982 GCF_001457755.1 Trypanosoma equiperdum
CCAATGTGCCGATGCTGCTGCTTTCTCCTTCTTTGATCGCCGAAAACCTGTTGTTTGGTTCACTTGTGTCAGACATGGTTTATTGTGTGCATTTGGCTTCCCCCTTGACGAAGTGCTAGACCCTGAAGCCACTATAAGGTGGCAGGCGTCACCACAGCAAATTTCATAATTTTATAAAATTGAAAAAAAATCCTTACAATAATGTCCAACTTATAAAGGAATAACCAATAAAAATATATTTCTTATTTACAATAATACTGAAACGCATACTAGCATTGGCTTTCCACTCGTAATTCATGCCTGTTGTGCAGGCTTCCTTAGTTGTACTGCTAGAGAAATTTACTCTTGGTTTTGCCGCACCCGCAGCTCCATCCCCTGCTTCTGCTGATGTGCTTGTCTGCTCTTTAACTTTAGTTTCATCTACTTCGCACTCCCCTTTCTCATTGTCCCCTCCTTTCCATTTGCAGTTAGCCCCTATGCATGCGGCTTTATTGTCTTTGTGTTGGTCGCATTCTTTTTTCTTGTTGTCTAGCGCTTTGGAAACTGCTTCCGGGTCGGTCTGTGCCTGGGCCCGCGCCTGGTGCTGGAGCTTCAGTGCCTCCGCCTCTGCTTCTTTGATTGCAACTATTGCTTCGTCTTTTGCTTTTTGAAGGGCGCTGTTGAGTTCTTTTACCTGCTCGTTGTGTGAAATTCGCTTTTCAAGGTTGTCCGCTAGTGCTTGTAGGACAGGCGGCCAGCCTAGCTTCTTCAATGCGGCTTCTGGGTCTTC
>NW_027123974.1:6992-7647 GCF_001457755.1 Trypanosoma equiperdum
GCCGGGTCGGCCTGCGCCTGGGGCCGCGCCTGGTGCTGGAGTTTCAGTGCCTCCGCCTCCGCTTCTTTGATTGCAGCTATTGCTTCTTCTTTGGCTTTTTGAAGTGCGCTGTTCAGTTGCTTTACCTGCTCGTTGTGCGAAATTCGTTTTTCAAGGTTGTCCGCTAGGGCTTCCAGGACCGGTGGCCATCCTAGCTTCTTCAATGCGGCTTCTGGGTCTTCGTTGTAGTTGCCCAACTTTATGCAAACGCCGCCGCTGTTGGCACCGTTGCAGCCAGTTGCTTCATAGGCTCCAATGTACCCTGTGCTGTCGTCGTGGTGTACTAGGTTTCTCACATTGTCGATGACGTTCCGAAGCTGTGCGCTCGTTATCCTCTTTCCTTTTCCTGACGGGCAAGTTTGAGCTATTGTCCGTAGGTCTGCGTCTGCTATTGCTGTGCTGCCGTCGTTCCACGCTGTTGAACCGTCTGCTTTGTTTGTGCAGACTGCTGTTACAGCCGAGCTCTGTGCTTTGTGGCATATGCACGCTAACTGTGCAATTAGCGTCGTTGCCTGGTTTGCGGCCGACCCTGCTGTGCAAGACGTGTCGCGGTTGGCTGCGGGGCCGCCGGTGAACCCTGCGTTGACTGTTGCGCTGGCCGCCCCCGCTATGCCTT
>NW_027123974.1:7657-9022 GCF_001457755.1 Trypanosoma equiperdum
GGTGTCTGCTATTGCTGTGCTGGCTTCGTTCCACGGTCTTGAACCGTCTGCTTTGTTTGTGCAGACTGCTGTTACAGGCGAGCTCTGTGCTTTGTGGCGGATGCACGCTAACTGTGCTATTAGCGTCGTTGCCTGGTTTTTGGCCGACCCTGCTGTGCAAGATGTGTCGCGGTTGGTTGCGGGGCCGCCGGTGAACCCGGCGTCGACTGTTGCGCTGGCCGCCCCCGCTATGCCTTTGCCGAGTATTGCAGCCTTTAGGGCCGTCTCCTGTGTGGTTTTGTCAAAATTTGCTTCTGCATCTTCGATTTTGGCCGCGGCCGCTTTGACTTTCTTGGCTTCAAGAGCGATTTTGACCAGCTTCACGTGAGCAACTTCCCTGGCAGGTTCTGAGAGGCCTTCGACTTTTGTGCTAGTGATCTCCTCTGGCTTTGTTGTTGCTGCCGCAGCCTTGGCGCCGGCTTTCCAGTCTGGCCAGTAGGTGTCGTGGCCAGTGAACTTCTTGTGGTACGGCTGTGGCTCCTCGTGAATAGTTTTAGGATTGCCGTCTTTGTAGAAACTGTTACGCTACTCAGTCGAAGAGGTTGAAAAATTTAGATTTTGGATTGCTTGGTAGCTTTGTTCGTCCAGCGTTACCGGTGCCGGTATTTCCAGTTCGGCCGTTGTAAGGGCTAAAACGGCGCATAACGCCGCATGTTCCTGTTTGTTTGCTCCTGTTGGAATTGTTGCGTCCGCCCTCATTGTTAGTGCATATAAAGCTATGAGCGGCAGCGCTTGCCGCAGGTTCTGACTCCTTATGCTGTGGTTTTGTATACACATCATATCTTAGCCGCTATTGGTAATCTTTTATGTGCAAAAATTAAAAAAATTGTTGAGGTGCCCCAGATACAAATGTAGAAATTATTAGTTCTCCTTGGGGTGGAGAAAATACTACGAATTGCATCAGAGACAGCTAAGGGCAGTCCATAAATCACCAAGGTAAACGGGGGCGTATTCAAAGGTGTTACCGCTGATAGTATCGTTAAGATACAACAACAGCCACTCGTATTCTTCTTCTGTAATGTGGTGTAAAACAAAAATGTTGGGATTTTCTTCTACAAATAGCTTTATTGGCCTTTCCATATGCATTACATAATGACAGTCCTGCATATCCACTGTCAATAAACCTTTAAATTTCAAGTTGTTCCTTATGACTTCCCCAACCAAAATATCTTCATTAAGTGCTCTAAAATCCATATATGATTCAAAATTTCTGAATTTGATTGGCGATTTCACTAACTTTTTCAAAGGGTCATAATTCACAATTTCTTTCACAACATCACTAGATAATATGGACGCATAACCTATGGTGTGCCATGTAATTTCGTC
>NW_027123974.1:9032-9270 GCF_001457755.1 Trypanosoma equiperdum
GTTAGACGGTTTATATATTTCAACGGCAAATTTGAACCACAGATATGTTTTTTTACTCATCGTGATTTCTGCTTCCTATTCCCAATTTCCGGCATCCCCTACCTTCTTATTGGTTGTTGGATTCACATCACAAACAGGTAAAATAATAACATCCTGATTTAACTCTGCCTCTTCTTCAATAGTTTCTCTGAGTTCGCAATTGTTACTTGTATGAGGTGAAAGAGCATAAATTATAAGC
>NW_027123974.1:9346-10102 GCF_001457755.1 Trypanosoma equiperdum
AACTAAATAACCCTCATTTTTCCAAATATTCCTGACATCTTTTGAAACAAATCTCATATACTCATCTTCAAGAATTTCTAGTGAAATTTTCTCACTTTTATTAAAAACGTTGTACAGCTATACGAATAAAGTAATGCTTATCACAATAAAAGATAAACAATTTACTGTTACATAAATACATTTGATATGCTTTTTAAGGTATTTTGTTCATAGTAATAGAATTTTGAAATACTTCACATACACTTTATAAGATGTTATCACAATAATAATGAAGAGTTTGCAATTCATTATAGAATCATAGAAACCATTAAAAAGAAAAGAAGTCAGTTGTGAAACTAATATGATTAGTTACTAAGAAATGTTTACAAATATATATGCAATGATCTGATATTTTTTGATGCATCTGTTAAACAACGTATACTCAGTGCTTGCAGATTGTATTTAATAACAGATATACAGTTTTTGTTTTTTAATTTACTTTCAAGCACACCTACTGCTACACGCTTCATGAACACATATATACATTGTTATGAAAATTCAAGTAACCACATACACTACTTGTCCTCGTTTTTACTAAGAATATTACTCTCTTCGTGCTGTAAATACGCCAACTATTCATTTTCCCATATTTTCCATCGGCATGGATTTTTAACTAAATCTACTGTTGTTGCATATCCCGTAGCGATATCAGTTTTGTCCGCACACTAGAGTCTTTCTGTTCCTTATTGTACACAGCATAACTACCATATGTATAAG
>NW_027123976.1:0-3902 GCF_001457755.1 Trypanosoma equiperdum
ATATATATATATATATTTATTTATATTTATTTATTTAGGTGTGGAAAAAACACAAAAGTGGACGCCTGTGCGAGTGGAGCAGAAAATAAAAACACAAGGCAGCCACTGCGTCTCTAATGATAACAACTAAAAGATGATATAATAAGGAAAATTAAAAAAGAAAAAGGGATGGGATGGGATGGGATGGAATGGGACAAGCAAGAGAAATGTTTCCGGTGGCGAAAAAAAAAAAATGGGTTGACCACCAAATCTCAATAAGTTTCACAGATTGTGGATTACCCTGAAGAACAATAGTAAAAACCATTCTTGAAATAAAAAAATTTAAAAAAAAAAAGATCATAAAAATCATAATAAAACAAAACTAGGAGTTCTACATCTCCTCCTCCAAGAAGCTTTCATCCCCGAATGCTTCTAACACTGTTGTCATTTAAAATATTAAATGTCATTTGTGATCTGTTAATCCATTTCACAGCCCATACATTCAACTGTCAGTATTTCGTGTATATCCCGCACTCTCCTAAACTCATTCACCCCCCTTTAAATCCACTTAGTGAAGAAGAAAAATAAAAAACAAAACAGTGCTCGAGGTATATATAGATATGAGAAGAGGGAAGGGAGAAAGGGAAAGAGAGGAGAAACAAACTAAAGAAAAGGAATGTTTCTTTTTCTCGATTTCCTCATCCGTCTTTTGCCAAGACAATAAACTTATCTTTGACCTTTTTATCTCCATGACTCGCATTACGTAACCTTTTATTTTCCTTCTTGTCACCATCTCGTTTTCTTATGCGCCTCTACTAAATTTATTCTCTTTCCTTCTTTCTTTCTTTTTTTTTTCATTTAGTCCGTCATGACCTCATCTTTCCTCTTATTCCATCCCTTTCCTTCCTACCCCCTTTTTGCTGATATTTCCCTCACTGCTCTGTGTAGCTCTGTCATCTATATTATTTGTTACGGGGTGAAATCTTCCCTTCTAATTATATCACACATCCACTTATTTCTAGTCAAGTAGCCCTCCAAAATTCCCCCAAGCATGTACATTTACAAAATAAAATAAAAGAAAGAGAAATAGAAACAGAAACAGAAACAGAAATAGAAATAGAAAAGGCGAAAAACGCACACATATACATACACACACTTTAGGACCAAAGGGACCTGCTACGATGCTTCAATAACAATTACGAAAGCAGCGCACACTCATGCGGAGCGAAGTGTCCCACGTTGCGGCACCCGCCCACTCGCGATGTTGATGTTTTCATTTCCTTTTGTCTTTGGCCCGTTGACTCTCACCGTCTCATTCAACATTGACTGCGGGCGGAGGCACAATCCAGCCTTGGGTTTGGATCCCTCGGATGATAATGTTTCATTCAGCACCGCTGGACGACGCGATGAGTGCACATTGCTGCCCGGGCTGAGAGGTATGGATGGCGGCAATTCCAAAAAAAATCCACCGACACGGTGCGGTGCACCACGCATTTCGTATTCCGGAAGCGGAACGGAACTGCCCCGGCTTTCCCCTGTGGCACTTGAAGCAATTCCACTATCATCATAACGGCCTGGAGCCAGGCTCCTTCTCACAGCATCATCCCCACTGATCCCCTCAGAGTCACACCGCCCACTTTGTATATCTGCATTCCCGCTATCAACTGCACTGCGGGCTGCAAATTCTTGAGGAGTGCAAGTCGGGTTGCGCGGTGCAGGTGACCAACTTACGCTGTGCTCGCTATGATGTGGTCCACCTCCAGATCTGCTCTTATTTATCCGATGTGATGCCAAGCTCACGCGGCCGGCTGTTCGAGATGTCAATTGATAGTTCCCCCTTGTAGTCACGGCTGGTATTTTTGCGCATGGTGACTTTGATGCACGGTTGACACCTCCACTGGGTTGCATGGCTTGATTTGTGTTACCACACGCCCTACCAGCCGCTCCTGCGGAATCCACCGGACTGGTCGTGCCGACAGGAGTCGTGAGCGAATGTCCCCACGACACGCACGACAGATCCATCGGCAGTTGCCCGTCCGTTGAGGACTCCGTGAACTGCACACGAGAGCAACTTCCCTCCCGCTGCGAAAAGAAATCGACTGGGAGGTTGAGCGGACTATTTGGCGGCACATTTCCCTCTTGCGACCGAGATGAAAAAGCACCAGACTCCAGCTGCAACTCTACCAAGCTTTCTCCACATCTCATCATGCTGTTGGTGCTGCTGCGACGACACAAACACGTTTGTCCAAGTAGACTTGTATCGCATACGGCACTGCATTGGCTGACATATACCATAGAAGGTGCGGCGGAACGGTGCGCAACGCTATTGGCTTCGCTACGTGTGCCACCCCACGTCCCGGGTTCGCGTTCAACAACAGTTCGGCATCCAAACTCAACGGATTCGGTTTCTCTGTCACTTACCATCAGATGCTGCGGGGACGGAGAAACATCTCTGAGAGGAGGTGTGGCGGAAACACTTTCCGTCCCTGGAGGATCGCAAGTACAAACAACCGCTGGTGGGAAATTCGGAAGCGGCGAGGTATCGGCTACGGAGCGGGCGAGAAGCGACGTCGGGCAACGCTCACGAAGCGGTGATACGCCCGGGTAGGGAATGGGAGATTTGCGAAATGAAGTAACGGCTGCGGTGGGACGCGTCGCCTCAGGGCTTCTGGAGAGGCTCATTTCTTTGTTTTGCTGTTCCTTTTTTTTTCTTTTTGATTTTTTATTTTATTTTATTTTCAGTTGTTTGTTTGTTTGTTTGTTCGTTTGTTCGTTTGTCCCCTCACCTCTCCTACTGTTAATGGGGTGATGAGAAAATGTAATAAAGTTGCCCCCTGTGTGATCCAAATGATAGAACAACTTATTCTTCTCAACCCTTTTTTTCTTTTCCTTTTTTTTTTCCTCTTTCTTCCCCGAGATGTATGCGATTAATACGGGACGCGACTACCTTTTCCTATTGCCCCCTACTAACCCTTTATTCACCGCGTATATCCCCAGAGCCTTCACTTGACAGCAACTTCACTTTTCCCCCCGAGATCGTCCACAACTATCTGCTGCTTTTCTGTTTTACGTCCTCCTTTTTCTTTTTTTTCTCCTCCTCCTCCCCTTTCCTCTCTCGCCGTTTTAATGCCTTCCAAATCTTACACACAAATATATATATATATATATATGTGTGTGTGTGTGTTTATATATTTCTTTTATTTCTTTTTATTTATGCCTCAGTTGATGAGAAATAAACTCTCCCTTTCCCTCGCTATAACACAACCTTTGCGCCGTAAAGAAACGTGTGGTGTCGTTTACGATGCAGGAGGTGACGGACTCTAATTCCCCTTTCCCGTTCTTTCACTTTTGCCGCTAGCTATTTGATTTGGCTTTTGTTTCTTTTCTTTTTTTTTTCTTTTTTTTTTTGCTTTGGTTTGCTTTTTGTTTATGCCTTCTCTCTTCTTCTTTATTATTATTATTCCTCTCGATGTTCGTTAACAACAACAAAAAAAAAAGAAAAAAAGAACTACCGGATAATTGTTTTGCTATTCTTCCTGTTTGTCTGTCTGTTTCCTAAACGATTGTTTTTTCCTGCTAACGACGTAATACACACGCACAGTAAGCAGTTTTGAAATTTTCTGCTCAGTGAAATAAATAATAAAAGGAAAGCGTAAATATATAACAACCAAATCACGAGAAAAATTTAAAAAATTAAAAAGGAAAGAAAAGAAAAGGAAAGGAAAGGAAATGGGAGAAAGAGTGAAGCACGCTAACAACAACAACAACAACAGCGGCAGTAACAGCAGAAGCGGCAGCAAATAAAAGAGCACAGAACGAAGGACAAATAATAAATTAACAAATGAATAAATAGAGACAGTGGAGACATCAAATATTTCGCCAAGACGACGAGAGAACCGGCTAATATTTACAAAAAAAAAAAA
>NW_027123976.1:3912-4047 GCF_001457755.1 Trypanosoma equiperdum
TATTTACGTTATTTATTAATAGGCGAGTCTGCCATTTAAACATTGAGTCGGTGAGTAATAATTAAAAAACGGAACAGAACAGAAAAAACAAAACAAAACAAGAACTAAGAGGAATGGCAAGAACAACAAAAAAAA
>NW_027123976.1:4077-5112 GCF_001457755.1 Trypanosoma equiperdum
AAACGAATGAATGAATGCGTGAGTAAACGCGTGAGAGTTCGTACACGCTCCTCAGTAACGCATCAAACGGGAGCGTAAAAGAAGCAAAGTTGAGAAGCAAATAAAACAAAAAAAAAGAAACAGACAGAGACATAAATAAGCAGAGAAAATAAAAATAAAAATAAAATAAATAAATGAGCAGAAAAGATAAATAGAAAGGGAAATAGAGAAGAAGACAAGCAAACCAAACAAGCACTTACGGGCTCACACCTACACACTTACATGCGAAACACATTAATATAAATATACACACACATAAACATATAAATATAAAATATGTATATATGCATATAAGTTTTTCTTTGTTTTTTTTTTTTGCCCTCCTTTTCACATATAATAATAACACACATCCGGCAAAATGCATCATCAGGAATATTCGCTTTCATCCACTTGCATCTAAATATTCATCCAGCGGATAACATATTGTCAAAAAGATTTCTTTTTTAAAAAATGGGGGAGAATCAGAAAATGAGTAAAAAGGGAAGATAAAAGAAGTACGAGGACAATATGTTAAAATAAAGAAAGAAAAATTTTAAAAACAAAAAAAACAAAAAAGGAAGGACCTCCTATCTACAACACACAGAGAGAAACAAATACCTGTAAAAAGAAAACAAAAATTACTTTACATTAACAAGCAAACACACAAAAACAAAAGGCGCAAAAAGAACACAAAAGTATAAACCAAAGATTTTAAAAAAAAAAAGATATAAAAATAAATAAAAAATGAACTAAAGAAACTAAACCAAACAAAAGGTGGAAATGTCGCATAATCTCATCTTGAAAAGAAACCGTCACGTCTTCTTCACATCTCTTTTTTATTTCTTTTCTTTTTGTTGTTGTTGTTGTTGTTGTTGATTTCCTTATTCGTGAGTTTCCTGGGCAATTTAACACCTACACATTCATTCAAATAATTCATTCAAATCATTCGTTTAGCTAAAGAAAGAGAAAGACCTTACGGCGGAAAAGCAATAGTGATGACTCAAAAAAAAAAAAAAA
>NW_027123976.1:5122-6290 GCF_001457755.1 Trypanosoma equiperdum
AACAACGGACTAAAATAAGATAAGATAAGAATATTATTCAGAGAAAAACAAAAAAGTAAGATAAGATAAGATAAGATGAAGTGGGGTGAAGTGAAGTCAGGTGAAGTGAGGTAGTAAAGAAGCAGGAGGGAAATAAGTAAGAATATTTAAAAAGAAAAAAAGTACGAAATTATTAAAATCACAATATAATATGATAATTAAATATATAGTAATTTATCTATTCATTCATCCATTTTTTTTAAAGAAGAAAAAGAATGAAAGAATACGATAATGTGCGAGGAGAGGGTAAGAGAAACAAAAAAAAGGGATGAATAATGCGAGTCAAATATTACTAATTGTTGTAAATAAACATATTTATCGATTTCCTCCTCCCTTTCGTAACTTCTTGTTGTCGTTCCCTTTTCTTCTCTTTTTTTTTCTTTTTTTTTACTTTTTTTTCTCTCTCTCTCTCCCTTTTCTTCTCTTTCTCTTTCTTTTATTTTGCTTTTACTGATGTCTCTGTTGTTTTGCATCAGGACACCCTCTCATTCTCTCACTTTCCTAATCCTAACACTTTTTCCTTGTCCGCTTGATTATTTTTGTTTTCTCTTGAAGCAAAAACAAAAAGCAATTATGCTTTTCTTTCATTTTAATATTATTATTATTTTTTTTCATTTCTTGTCCCTCCACTTTAACCCCATCTCTCTTTCCATATTTCCATAGTAGTGTAAAAAAGTGACACTCGCATGGTCTTCTGTACATGAGAAATGCACATAACGTTTAAATCATCCCCTTTCCATTCTCTTCCCCTTTTCGCATGTGCCGTTACAAAACCAAAAAAAAAAGAAACAGCAATAAGTAGCGCTACATCCGCATTATATCATGCGGAAGGGGAGAGGAAAGAAGTGCCTTACACAAAAAAAAAAATGGGGGGAAGTAAAAATAAAAGTAAAGTAAAGGAATGGAAAGGAAAGGAAAGAAAACATAGAAACACACACACACACACATATACGAAAATGTGCAGCAACGTCAGCTCGCACTTGCATCATTACTCATTTCACCAGGCCTGCACGACCGCAAGCGAGTGCATTAAATCCTCACTTTACCAATAACGTGGTTAAACCACGCACATACATATACATACAAGTGCATACACGTGTATGCACTTCATATATATATATATATATAT
>NW_027123976.1:6312-7586 GCF_001457755.1 Trypanosoma equiperdum
GTTCATGTAAATATATATTTATCTATTTATATTTATGTATAAATGAATGGGTTGCATACCCGTACGCATGGGCTTGTTGTTGCTTGCTTACGTGATCTCGCAGTCACGCACGGATGCTAAAGGCGAGGTTGCAATTGCCTCTCCATCACCCCTACCACTTCGGCTGCAACTGCAACTGCAATAACCATGACGGCTGTTACTTCTCCGATTGTGAAGTCCATTGTGATTACGCTTGTAGTAACCGGGGTTTGGATATGGAAGTATGGAAGGTGATGGATCTTTTAACCATCGGCGTGCGAGAGGCACAAATGCTTGTCCATATGATGGCCGTGGCGAAGAACAACTACTCACAGCACAAATATCAGCAACTCCAATTGAAGCACTCGCAGTTGCAACGGCGGGACCACCCGTCAGCTCATCTCCGTTAAGCGTAGAGGCGTCTTCACATGCACACCACGCGAGAGGAGTCATGCGACCACCCGTAAAACCAAACGAACCCGTACGCGAAAACCAACGTGAGCGACTTCCAGAGCGACGGCATGATTCCTCCGCCATTAAAACATCATCGCAACAACAACAACAACAACCGCCAGCGCCATCAATCCCCATTGGAGAAGTAATAATAAAAGCCATCATCGTCATCGACATCATCGTCGCGGTTATGGTTATGGTTATGGTTACGTTCAGCGCCGTAACAACAATCACTTGCGTAGTTGTTATCACTACTATTGAAACCGACGCTGTTGGCGCGGCCCTCTGTTCTTTCTTTTTTTTCCTTCTTTAGAGTTGCTAACATTAATTGTCGTCTGGCGCGAGTCGGTGGGCTCGGGGCCCGTGGGGGAAAATTAGCGATGGAAAATACGCCAGCAGCAACGGTCCTCTCAGGATCTTGTGGAATGTCTTCCATCCAGCTTTCGAGAGGAAATATTTTCTCTTCTCTTTTTATTTTCCTTATTTTTTATTTTCTTTTCTTTTATCTGTTTCCTCCTCCTTCCTTTTGTTGTTTAGCACAACACACGACTTTGCTATTGGTGATTGTGAATCAAATGTATCGTTGCCGTTGTGAAGGCGGCGTCCGTACCTTTCAGGTGGTTGTTCGCCTGCTTTTATCAACTTTTCAACCCTTCCGTTTTGTTTTTTTGATGATGTTGTTGTTGCTTTTGCCTACAAATAAATAAATATCCTTTTTTTTTCTTTTCTTTCCTCTCTCTCTCACTCACTCACTCACACCCTCTCTTTTCTTTTTTTTCGTGTGTGTGTGTGTGTGTGTGTGT
>NW_027123976.1:7596-7662 GCF_001457755.1 Trypanosoma equiperdum
CTTCCGAGTCTGATCTTCTCTCTCTTGCTGACCTCTTCCTTTTATTTTGTTTTTGTTTTTTTTTTT
>NW_027123976.1:7672-8363 GCF_001457755.1 Trypanosoma equiperdum
GTTCTCCTTTTATTTATTTATTTTGCTACTGCTTTTGTTGTTGGCTCTTCCCTACTCGAGGGATGTGCAGTTCCCTACTCGTTATTTTTCCGCTTGAAGCGTGTTTAATTGCTCTATGCGTGCGGAAGTTAATTTTTAAATAAAGTAAAAAAGCAGTTTCTATTGGAATGGGCACTTGAACCAAAAACATCGTGTGGAATATATTAATATTCAAATACAAAAGAGAAAAAAAAGAAAAAAGAATAGAGATAAGGAGAGAAGCGAAAGAAAAATATGTAATAACTGAAACAAATATACACGGAGAAAGACAAATAGAAAAAGCAAAAAAGGTGAAGGAGTGATTTTAGGGTGAAGATGACGGGAGTGAAACGATATAATCCCTCTTTTTGTTTTTCTTTTACTTTTTCTTTTAAAAAAAAAAAAACCTTCGATTAGATGATGGAAAAAAATTAGGAGGAAGCGGGGCGTCATGTCTAAAATAGAGAGGATGAGAAAAACCGAGTAGAAACAAAACCACGCGGTCACTCATGTTCACACAAACACAAACACACACACACACACGTAATCACCCGTCCATATTAATAAATTTATATATATTTATATTTACCCCTCTAGTGCCTATTGTACCAAAGAAGCGGAGGAAGTGAGAACTTTTTTTTAACAAAAAGAAAAATATGGAGAAAAAAAAAAA
>NW_027123976.1:8373-20854 GCF_001457755.1 Trypanosoma equiperdum
TTTTCTTTAAAAAAAGAAAAGAAAAGAAAAGCAAACAAATGAGACGGAATTGTGTCTAAACACACAAATACATGAACTAGGAAAAGAGGGAGAAAAGGAAGGAAAAAAAAAAGAAAACAAATGCGTTACACAGTGCCGGGGCAATAAAGGGTTTAAAGAGGAGAGCAAAAAAAGAAAAAAGAAAAAAATTGATATCAAGAAAGGAAAAGGGAAAGTGTGAAACCCAAAAGCAGGAACTTAAACGCGAACAAAGGAAGGGAAAGAGGAGAAGGAGAAGGAGAAAAGTGGGGGGGAGAAAAATATGGGAAAGGGGGCGAAATAATTGACACGAAAAAAAACAAAAATTGTACTGATTTATTTTTATATTCAGCAGAAATAAAACACGCACATTGGGAAAGAAAAATACATTCATTTCAATGCATGCGTGTCCTGAATCCCGTCGATAGGCGAATGTACGGGAATAATTAAGAAAAATAGAAAAAAAATACAGCAGTGGGTGTTGCACAGCAGCGTTGTTCCAAACAGTCGGTTGGTTGAAAAGCCGTAAACAAACACGCATGCGCGTAAGAGAATCCCAAAATAGATATAAGTGAAGACAGACATATGTTTACGCATATATACATATTTACATATTTATAAACAAACGCATGCGTTCGAGCGGCCTTTCATTGATGGAACCCTGCCTTGCTTGAAATCTGCACCGGGTTTGGTCATATTTTTCTTTTCCTTATTCTCCATTTATTTGCATGTTTACTTTCCCTCCTCCCTTTACTTCCGTTTGTTATTAATGTTAGTCTCTTTTCCCTCGTCGCCGTTCACTGAAGGAATGATCGCTCGTTTTTTTTTCTCTCTTTTTTTTTCTCTCTCTATTCCAAGCTTTCGCACATTCAATACCGCTCGTTTTTAAGGCGGTTTCATGCAGTTTGAAGTAAAACCTCGCACGGTGGGACAGGAAGCGGGAAAAAAGGAATAGCATAAACCTTCCATGCACGTGCACACGCATATATACACACAGAGAGAGAGAGAGAAAGAGAAAGAAACTGCGTGAAAGAAAAACAAGAAGTGTGGAAAAAAAAAACGAGCGATTAAAATATGAAATAATGCACAAAACAACGAATAGAGCCAAAAAGAAAAAAATCAAAAGGAGGTAAAACGAAAAAATGATGGCATGACGGTCCAAAAAGTTCACCCGGGGGCTCACACCTACTTCGCCCTCACGCACGCGCACATGCCACTAGCAGCATCATCATAACCAAATCCATAATAATTAAAAATACAGTGACATCCCGGAACACTTCACTTCTATTCGATTGTACCTTCTACCGAATCCGGTTGTTTGGATCCCTTGTTGTTTTTTTTGTGCACAATTTTCTCCTTTTGCGTTTGATACCCTCCCCTTCCTCCTTTTTCTTTTCGCACAGCACCACTTACCTTCCCAAAAAAAAAAAATGGTTTAGTTATTCTCATCCTCCCGTGTCCCATTGTTATCTTACGCAATGAATGTTCACACACTTAGCGACTAATGTGAACCACATGGTTCCGCGGGTCGACAGCGTTGATTCCACGGCGCCCACAATTCGCTACCGCACCTAATGCTGAAAATGATGCCTGCGTTGGGGTTAAAACACCACTCCTATTGTGTGTGGATTGAGTGCCACATGTCGCTCGCGAGCCCTTACGCCGGCGGCGCCGTCCCTTCAACAAAAGAGATGTATCTCCACATGGCATTATTTTGAGCCTCCTGAAGCGCCAAATGCGGCTGCTATTCAAACCACGCATTGCCTGCCCGCTCAACTCTTCAGCCCCTGCCGCAGCCTTTAAACCCTCACCAGAACTACGAGGGGTGTTAGCCGCGGAAGAGAGGGGTGACAATGTAACGAGCGATAAATCCCCCGGGCGCAGTGTAGACTTTTTCCGGATATGACCACTGGAACCATAAGCAGAGATCAAACTAGTGAAAGACACGTAGCCGGTGCTGGTGCTCGATACACTTACGGAGACGGTATCACCCTCAAGTACATGGACGAGGCAGCGACTCGGTTGCTTCTTCCGTACAGGCAGCCTTAACCGCTCCAATGGCACAGTGGAAGAGCCGTTACGCTCACCGCAGTTCGATGTAGCAGGAGTATCCTCTGTCAGGGCAGGGGTTTCAGCGTTCGTGGACATTCCCCCCTCAGCTTCACAATCACCGGCATCCACATCCTTTTCCTTGTCCCTGGGCCCCAACGCCACCGCAGTTCCGTTGATCTTCGGCTCCTTCGAACGCACCTCTGTGTCATGTCCCCCCTTTCTATCGACAATCTCAGGCCCATTTACTCGTTCCGGAACTTCCCGCCCCCCGCCACCGGGCGCAACCCCCGACGGCACCGTCGTCACCAGTTCCGTCGGGACCTCCGAGTCCCGGTTAAAATGAACGGGAGCTTCAGGTGGTGAAACGGCATTTGCTTCTTTCGCCTCCTCTTCGCGGTGCGGCCCCGGATTGCTATTTGCACTGTCAGCGGCGATTGGCTGCTGCACACAGGGCGGTTCGAGCCCAACGGGGGAAGATTCCTCATGTTCTTGTTCTTTATCTCGTTCAACTAAAAGTTTATTAGGGCCACAGTCCTGTACATCAACCGACTGCGGATGGGATTGGTGCTGGGGTTGTGCCGATGCCCGAACTCGCGAATCGCCACACCCCATTGCTCCTCACTATTGTCTTCTTTTTTACTTATCTCCCACTTTCAAGTACTAAGCTAACACCCTTTTACAGCGGTTTTGCCTGTATAAATATATGTATATATATTGCCTTACTTGTTTCGGCGTTAACAGCTGTTGTGAAATGACACCGCTATCCAATAACGCCGTCAATGGAAGCAAGATTCCGGAGTGGATGGCAGGCTTCGACCGTCCAAGGCAACGGTTTATCCTATGTGTGTATGCCCCTGCACGTCCTTTCCGAGGTATTTATATTTCTTTTATTTATAGATGTTACGAGATTGAATATATAAACCTCACTTCTTGCGGAGGCCGCGAATACTAAAGTCGGGGATGTTGCCAGTGCAATCCCACGGACTTTAAAATATGAAAATAGAGCGGTAATAGGGGCACCAAAGGAAACAAAAAGGAGGGAGTAATGAATTATACATAACAGAGAAGCAGCAGAACACGGGGAAAGAAATACTGCAGTATTGGGAGGCAAGTACCACAAACCTTCACTTCAACGGCGATGAACAGTCGCTGCAAAAATACACAAAAAGGCGGAAAGAATGTATTTTCCCCAGCCCCCAACTACCCAACCGTACTGCCTCACTGGTCACCAAACACCCCACCGGTGGGAGGGACGTATTTTATTTCTATCATATTATCTATGGGTGCATAAGAAAGCAACTCGCACGTGCCATTCCATATAAGCACATGGACATACTCAAAAGCGCAATAAATGTGTACGTAATGCAAAGCCACACTGATGTTCTATGGTGCGTACGTGCTCCGCTGTATGGTGCGCGCCAACGTACCCGCAAGTGCCGCCGACTGCTTTAGCAACGAAACGGCGTCGGGACGCACATCCTCGCACGCGGCCGCGCAGCTGCCCTCGTCTGATTCCTCTCCCTGTGGTGCAGCGCTGCCCTGAGGTTGGTTGTGCTCCACGCTCCACCCTGTTGCGTCCTTAACCGCGGCAGCGAGCCGAATCTTTGTTGCCTTGCAACGCCGCCGTAACTTCTCCACATCTCGCTCAAGGCGAAGAACATCTGCGTCACGTTCGCGTTGGAGCTTGGCGAGGGATGCAAGATGTACCTGTTGCTTCTCCTCGTAGTGCTTTCGTTGTTCCTTCAGTTCTTGTTCCGCCCCCTCCGCACGCAGGCGGACGCTCTCCAGCTCCTCTTCCAATTTGGCGCCAAGGGACAACTTTTGCAATGCATCGTTAAGTCGACCAGCCACAAGACCCAGTTCTGCCTCCGTTTCCCGTACGCGCATTTCGAGGGTCATGCACGAGCCACGTAACGACTCCAATTCCCCAGCCTGTTTCACCTTCTCCTCCACGCACCTTCGTCCAGCAGAGCGCTCAATTAGCAGTTCGCGTTCAAGCCGCTGACACTCCGACGCATGTTGAGCCACCGTCTCTGCCAGCGCTGCGTCACTCTCGCACTTCGCTCGCACCGCTTCTGCTGCCCGCTGCTCCGCTGCTGCCACGTCGGATACGAGCTGGGCTCTCTGGGCCTCAGTTTGCTTCTGAAGTGTCTCAAGAGTCCGCTGCAGGGTCTCACGTCCGTGAGCGTTGTCGTCAAGAGCCCTCTGTAGTTGCATCTGAGCCTGAGACAACTCCGCTGCATGGTTTAACTTCAGCAGTGCAACACAATCCTGGGATTCCTTACGCTCCGCTGCCACTGCTGCAGCCGTGGTGGCAGCGGCCGCCTGCAACTTTCGCTGTGTTTCATCTAATTCGTCACGGCAGTCGCGCAGCTGGGCATCTGTAGCTTCCAGCCTACCGGCAGTATCTTCAGCGAGGGAACGCCAGTGATTCAACTGCAGCCTGAGTCGATCGGCCTCCGCAGACAACATCAAGGAGTGCTGCGCCTCCCGCGCGGCAGAGAGATCCCAGAGTGTCTGCGCAAAGTTTAGACGGGCCTCCAACTCTGTGTATGCCATCGTGGTACGGTTCAACTCCTCCATTAAGCGGAGCTGCTCACGCAGGCATAGCTGGGAGCTGCACGCGGTCGACTGCTCACTCCCCCACTTGCTATGGATGCCAGAGCCCAGGTAATTATTGACGTTGCTGTTGAACCCGTTAGTATTGGAAGTTAGCTCATCGGCCGCTGCAGACCCACTACTTGCAATGCCATTTACACTCTCCATGGATTGCGTCTGGCGCCGCTGTGGTTGTTGGGCTCCCTCCTGATGAGGTGCGCCGCGCTCCGCCATATTTTGAGGCAACGAACTCGACGTAAATGACGGCGTTGGAATCGTTGAGCCTGTCATTGGCGTTGTACCAGACGTGAAAGCTCTCAGTTCAGAACTCCCGCTGCTGGGGACCTGCCCGACAAACTGTTGGTGATGATGGCGACCGTGGATTTGAGACTGCATTTGCTGGTGGGGCGGTCCTCTGCTATTTCCTCTGTGGCCTGCGACTTGTCGCAACTGCTGGTTATCCAAACTAAGTCTCTGCAGCTGAAGGCGGAGAAGTTCCCTCTCTCCTTCCCACCTCGAGTACTCACGACGAGCCTTTTCATGCTCACCTTCAGCCCTTACACAGACCTGGTGCAGACGCCGCGTCTCCTCCGCCTCCAGCAAAAGGGCATTACGGCTATTTCGCACTTCTTCCAGCTCACGACGGAGCGCAGCCGTTTCGTTCTTGTGCTTGGTGGCGAGGTCAGTGCATATTGTACGGAGCTGCAGCACTTCTGCAGGAGAGGCCCAGTCCTTGTAATAATGCGGTTCATGAATTGGCATGCCCTCGTCCACGTACAGCGCTCGCTTCACTCTTTGACAGCGGTTGTTGTCGTCTGTGCTGACAGTGCTAGTCATGTTGTGTGCAACTGATGGAGCCCGGCTGGTTGATTCCCGCTGTGTCTGCCACCCATAATCAAACGAGGCGCCTGTTCCCGCTGTGGTTCCGGTCGATGACGGCGTGTGTGTAAGTTCGGAAGTTGTCACCGATTCGGGGCGGCGGCTGGGCGGCCCGGCCTCAAACTCCATCCGCCTGCGCGTGAAGCTAAACGCACTGACTCTCAGAAAGGAGGGGGTGGGAAAATGAGCCAATAATAGTGGAGAAAGTGTGTTATCACAGAAAAATAATCCGTGGCGCTGACGGTGTTCGTATCAAGGGCGAGGTACAAGAAGAAAAGTAGCCAAATTGAAAAGGCACCCACAGCAAAATGCCGCACACGAAAAATGGGGGGAAAATGTACAAAAGTGAAGGATGGTGAAGGCTGGAGAAAGCAGTGCCGACAAGACACCGCAAATAGGCATGCGAGTCAAAGAACCGACAACGTCCGAGAGAACGGATTCTGGAGCGCTCTACCCACGTTCGGTGGCACGGAAAGACCTAGTGCAGCACCACTTTCAAAAGTCATTCAAGGATGCGGGAATCTTCACCCCATTCGTGCAGCCCTCCTTGTAAATGTACTGCACCGTCAACTTCTTCGCCCGCCCATGTGCCCCTGCATTGCTCAGATCCACGACGTTCTCTCCCTTCGCCTTAGAAAACGCAAGCGGCATCCCCTTAGGTTTCGCTGCAATAGGGCGCCCAAAAAAATCCTTCAAAACAGTCTGGGCAGGCTTCGATGACGATAAGGCGGCAGAAACTGCAGCTTTGGGCCCCTCTGCTTGGGGAGAACACCCACACATTTCTGCGGCATCTTCCTCACGCTTAACCGTCACCCCAGTCCTCGTCCCGTGCATTCCATCCGCTGGCTTGGGCACGCCGCTGAACTTCTCTTCTTCCTTCTTCACCTTAATCTCTCTCCCATCGATTTCATCGTCCCGCTCACGCTTCCGCGACGGCAGCGTTGAATCCCTTTTCACAACGATTTCATCGGTACCTCCAGTGTTATCTTTGCGGGCTCCCCCGTGATTTCTTACTGCGCGCAACGAACTGGTTTGAATAATATGACGATGTATCTCGCCCACCAACAGCTGCTTCACCTCCTCCTTCATATGGAGGACCATAACTGAAGACGACGAGGTGTCCCTCACTGCCGGCCGCTGCCCTGGCATCCGCTCCTGCTGTGCTTCACTCAGCGAGGCGCAGCAGATGCGATGAATTGGGGGATCCAACTCCCAATGCTCCTCCTCTTCAGCGACATGATCCGGTTCGTCACTCCCCCTCCTGTGGTTACCAGGTCGCCCTCTTGTGGTTCGTACATATGTGAACCCATATAACGCGTGGCGCGCCACGGCAGCTCGTAGAAGCTGCTGATCTTTTGGAGTTAGGCCTACACCTGAAGCGACAGTGTGGGACGGAATATGGAGCGAAACATCACACAAGCACCGTAGCAATGACGGTACAACCTCCGTGATAGCTGTGGTAGAGTACAGGTGTGACGCCACCTCTAAAGAACGACAGTTGTCTCTGACCATACGAGTAATATGAAAAGATTCATCACGACGGCGAGCTGCCGTCGCGGCCGCGCGAGGAAAGCCGCTTGCGGTAATGGAAGAACCGCGTCCCATGGCGCTGCAGCAACTAAAGCACGACGTGGCAGTTGCGGACTTCCCGTACTGTTCGGCGAACGGCAGCAAGGGGGTGTGACGATATCCCGTGGTTGTGAGGCAATCCTGAAACGAGAAGGCATCCGACACAGCACACGTGTTCTGAAAGGAATAGTCCGTGTACGAACGCCGCAAGTAAAACTCATGAAGACCATCAAGAAGCCCGTTTGTATCATCACACCACTGAAGCACACGTGAAACATATGTGTAGCCGGGGTCGACCCTAAAACCCGTGGCCACGTACCCCTCCTCCGCCACATCCATGTCAACCTGCAGTTGTTGGGTCTGCTGATAGCTGCTCAGTGGTAAGGGATTTGCACACCCAGCCATAACAACAGCGTCGTAGTTCATAGCGAATTCCTTGCGTAGGAGTTGCACGTATTTGCTGCGGTCCTGACGCTCAAGTACAACCCGCCACATGTCCCACAGATTTAACTTCATGTCTTTTCCCTGCATCTCCCGCAGTAAGTCCTGTTGCCGCTTATGCTGTTGCTGCGGAGTTTCCCCTGTATCTGACACAACACACCGATAGGCGAACTGCAGTGTGTTCAGGCAACAACGTACGTCCCCATTACTTGCACGAACCAATTCTGCTAGGACCGCATCAGCCACTTTAATGTTCTCATGCTCCGCAATTTCACCCAGTCGCTGCAACAGCCGTTGGGGACGGATGGGAGGAACATGAAATACTAAGCGACATTGCTGACGTAGCAGTCGCAATGATGGGACGTAGTAATCGTTACAGAGGCACAGGACGGGACAATGAATATCCTGCTTCAAAAGAAATGAGGCGAAGTTGGCTGCAATGCCATCCATCTCGTCGATAATCAAACACTTCGGCAGCATTAACATATCCACAAGTGAGGTGGCAGATCCCCCGTTTCCCCCGTTGCTAGTGGGAACAGCTGGACGTTGTACACGGCGTCTTGAACGCCCCGGTGATACAGCAAGTTGAATGGCACTCTCAATGCCGGACGCTGTGCGATCGACACTCGCGTTGATTTCTATTGGCTCATACCCACAATGCAAAGCGAGCACATGCGCCAGCGTCGTCTTGCCGACGCCCGGTGGGCCAACAAGAACCGCTATGCGGTCATCGGGCCGTGTTGAGGGGGAAGAAGACAGACCATCCGCACCTGGCGAAGCTCCGTTCCGAAACGTGTACTCGTCCCAACTTTTCATCCACTGCAAAAGCTTCAAATTAGTGGTGTCGTCACTGAGAAGGTCGCGGAACCGCTTGGGGGTATACTTAATGACCCACAGCGAGTCCTCTTCACTCAACGGTCCTCTGCGCTGCTCACCTTCCTGTTGTCGTGGTTGGACCGCACCGCAATCTTTGACAGCGGCGGCCTCCACATCCTCATTGAATATTTGCCGATGCAAGGTAGCAACATTCACAAAGCCAAGCCCACTACCGGCAACACGTTTTTGCAACCCCAGCGCGTTAGCCCGCATTCCCTCTGCCTCGATGGCCTCTTCCTCTTGCTCTCGCCGCCGCTGTTCCTTGCTAGCTTCATCATCGGGGTTGGAAAATCCTGAAATTTCCTGCAACCCCGACGCAGTGAGCCAGCGCAACTCACCATTGTCACCACGCATCATAAAGTTCACACGCGTGCACGAAGGAAGAAGACAGACACCTTTGGACATCAGAATAGCAGACTCAGGTTTTGGCGGGTCAGGAAGCTCTGGCGCCGCATCGTGGGCATACGGAACGCCATGAAGTAGACTCTCGTCTATGCTCTCAAATTCATCCTCTATGTCGTAATCGTTGTTGTGACTATTTGTGTCCCTTTTAGGGACATCGTTATGTTCCGCGCAATCTATGTCCATCATGGGAGGGCCAACCTTCCCTCCTCACGACCAAGTATACCTAGATTTCTATGTGAAATACTGAGGCTATGCTGACGTCTTCCTCAGTCTCAAGGCTTCTTTTCTTAGCCGTTTTTGCTTTGGGAGTGGGAGTGGGAGTGGAAGTGGGGAAAATGATGACAATAAACGAGGCACCAATCTAATGACCCACTAGCACAAGTATCGCAACCCCCTCCCCCAAGTAAGGGTTAGCGACTCAGCTGCAAGGAACCTCTTTGAAAGGAAGGACGAACCAAACGATGGAAACTTCCAGAACGCAAAAATTACAGGGATGCAAGTTTTTAAGCCAGTAATGTAATATTGCTTCACGGTAACAAAATCAAGGCTAGCAGTGAAAGAGGGAAAAGCGGCAGCAACAAGCTGCATTGGCCAGAGTTGCAACAGCACAGGGCAACAAAATAGTCTTTTGCACAGACCTCATCTGGTCAACTTTATCGTTGAGCCGTTACGCAAGCGTATGCGCGCGAATTTCATTGTGTGCTCCTTTTGTCCTCCCTTGTTGACTACTTCCACTCCAAAACAGCGTGATGACCGACGAGTTTTGCCCCCACGTTACTCACAACCCCGGACATGCCACATTAAGCTTTTCGCTCAAATCTTTCAGAGCAGAGTGAACATCAACACGCAGTCCACTGAGCTTTGACCGTAGCTCCTTCAGCTGCATCTGCTGTTGTTGTATGGCACTGCTAATGCGCCCATCAAGCTGGTCGCAGCGGCTCTCCACAATGGTGTCAATCATCGACTGGTGGGCCGACATGAGCCGCCGCACGTGTTCTGCAAGCGGTTGCACAGCCTCTAAGTTGACGCGCTGAAGGCATCTCTCCTCGTAAGCGTCGGTAACACGTTGAATGCGTCGCATAAGAACATCCAACAGATGCTTCTGTGAAGCGGTCCCTGTATCACCGGCGGCCTCTGCGGAGCTTGTCTGTGCAGGCGGAGGGTGCAACGGAAAGGAAGAACTGCTTTGATGTTGTTGTGGTTGGTTATCCTGAGGTTGTGGGGCGCTTGCTGCTGCCTCCGTCCCGGCTGGCGTCTCAAACTCTTCCACAAAAACACTAGTGCGAAACTCATGCGACTTGAGGTGGGTAGACTCGGCAGCTGCAAGCGTGAGGCGCAGCTTCTCCTCTACCGCCGTACAGCGCTGGTGATATTCACGCTTCATTGCCCTCATCTCCCGCTGCTGCGACTTCTGCCGCTCAACGAGCTCCGACACGCACACAGGAAAGCCGAATTCGTTTAAAACAGCTCGAACGACAGAGTGGACATGTTGCTTCAGCGCGACTTCATGCCTGTCGGGCGTGCAACCACCCAGAGTGGCAGTGCCGACTGAGGCTACGGTGTTGTCACCGCACTTTTCATCGACGGGAGAAGCGTTGGCTAGCGGACTGCAAAGGGTAGACCGGTGACGTTTCCCCGAAGCTTCGCCGCATTTAGCACCACCGACCCACGTGGTGCGTGGCTGCTGCCGCACTACTCTATGTACCGTGTCAACGATATATTGCTGGAGCTCGGCTACAACCTCATTATACACTACGGGTGAACTTGCTTCACCTGAGCTGCCACCGTCACGCGCCCACGTGGGTTGTTGCCGCGCGAGATCATCCAACATTGATTGCTGTCGTTTCTGCTGTCGCTGAAGGTCATCCACCCGTGCGTGAAGAGCATGCAAGTCCTCCCGAACAGCCCCGCATAAGTCTGCGAAACCGGAACGAAGTACCTCGATATGCTTCAAGATGCTACCGCTGTTATCATTGTCGCTGGCGCTGCTGCTGACACTGGGGTTGTCCCCCACGCCGGCCTTCCCATCACCAGCGGGCTTCACTGAACACGGTGTCGAATCGACGACGTTGGTGAACTTTGCCGGCGTCGCGACGGCAGCACTGCAGAAATTACTTTGAGAGAACAAAGTGAGTCGCGAGCGGTCCCTTCCTGATGATGGCGGGTTTTCATAACTACTGCTACTGCTGTTGTCATCGCCTTTGCGCGCCAACCGCACATCAGTGCTCGGAGCAACCGCCAATGCAACGCTGGTACTCTGCAATGGGGCCGACTCGCACTTCAGAAAAGCTACGCGAGGGCATCCGTCGTCTGGAAAATTTTCGCCACACTTAGAGTTCCCAGTGCGGTTACCATCATCGGAAACAAAAGCAGAGGCGCCACACTTCTCTCTACGAACTGCCTCGCGGAGCTGTTCCAACATGCCCTTCAGGTCCTCACTCAACACCGTTGATTGAGAGCGCATGGTTTCCACATCAAGTTCCCGCCGCACTTTCGGCTGCCGCTCCTTCGCGGCATACCCTTGGTGCGCTGCAGCCCCCTGCCTCCGTAGCAACTGATCACGACGGGGAAGTGGCTCCGCAACGCGTTCGGTTTGATTCCGTCGCGGACCAGAACTGGGCTCACTCTTGGAAGGGCTACAATGAGGGGTGCTCGCTTTGCGAAGCAGCGAACAGACCGTACCACGATCCACTCCGATGGCTGGTGAGACGTTCCGCGACACTGATTGTGTTTGAAAATGGCGATCCAAAAATCCTCGGGACTGGCGGTTCTCTCTACTCCTTCCCCCTACCCAAGCTTTGCCGTCGCTATTCCTGCTTGAGTGTCTGCTCGTTACCGCGGACCAGCGAATTTCCGCCGCTGCAGGTGACGGACGGCGGTTGGTCGCGCCACCCGTGGCGTTCCCCTCGTCACCATGATGGTGTGGTACGTCCAATCTACGGCAAATATCACAGTAGGAGCTCATCACCAAAAAGGGAAAGGGTGGAAGTCGCGCGGTAAGCGTACTTCAACCTCTCCCCTTCCCTCCTTCCACCCTATGGGCCTTAGATTTTTTCGTGTGTGTGGCTTTACTTTCGTCTGTGGAGAGAGGATCTATGCGGCTGCAACTCCCCCTTCAAAGGAGGGTGGGAAACAGGAGCAGAAAAACCCACCCGCACGCACGCACGCACAACTGTCGTTGTCCCCTGGCTGCGGACTACCGCTGGGCTCCTGCGGTAGTCCAGCAACAGTGAAAAAGTGGGGAGACATATGTATGCTAGCAAAGTGAAATACCAGTTTGAGGAACGACGGCCAGACACAATAATGATGGTAACTGAGAAGGACAAAGACATAGGATATGGGCACAGCACGAGCTGCTGTTCCGAACATACAACGGCGCAAAGCGATGGCCCCCACAGCGAGGTTTACTCTTATAGGCCTCTTCCCCTCCTCGGCTCAGAGAGTCAGCGTATTACCACATACAGAGTTACACCGAGTGAAATGGGTGAAACCTGAATTACACATTAGGCAATCACAGCATCACCAATCATCCCCAACTCCGGGCACCGCGAGCGCCGACAGCCACGCAAGTGGAAGTTACAGCGATCTCGAATGGCATACATACACACTACCTCAGTCAGCCTCATTGCAACCCCCCCCCCCC
>NW_027123976.1:20879-26256 GCF_001457755.1 Trypanosoma equiperdum
TAACTCACTTCCTCTGATGTTATCGAATGTCTTCCAGCTCCACCCGTACCGGAATCCCTTCGAACATTCGTCCAAGAGTACACAGGTGCAAAGGATCCAATGCGGGCACACCGTAGGAACTACACCTTCACTCTGCAAATATGGCTCTGCTAAGCAGCTGCTTTTCGCGGGATAACGCCCCCAAAGTATTCTGTTCCAACGCCAGCGCCTCGCGCTGTAGCGCATCCAGCGCTTTGCTTACCTTTGTTTCCTGCTGACCCAGCTCCTCCCACACGTTCCGTAGTGCGCGCCCCTCAATGCTGCTGTTGCACAGAATTTCACTATCCCTGTTAACACTCTGACAGGTGTCCCCATTGCATACCGAAACCGCACAACTTGACAAGGACTGTACACATGAGTCCCGCACAGCTTCCTTAGCCACATAAAGAGCCCTTAGCGCGCCGTCCCTCGCCGCCGTAACCGCTTCGCGGAAGGCGCGCAAGTCAGCGCAAATGTCACCACTTTCGTTGCTTGTGATGCTCAACTCCCCCCATCGGCACAGGTGTGTCCGCGTTCCAATGTTGACCCCCTCCGGCCACTTCGAACTAGCGCATGATTCTCTTAGTTGTGTTGGGGTCACTTTTTTCTCCCTCACCACGTCTGCAGAACTGGGGGCAACCTTTGTGGCTCGCGCGAGAACGTCGAGTAGGTGCGCAGAGGCGGAGGAGTCATCACTTGCAGCAGTAGAATGTCCCTCCTGCGACGCCCAGCGGACCATTCCAGCTCCATTAGTGGTAATAATTTCGTTATAACACTTGGGGTTGACGGTGACTGTATCCCCTGCAGAAGTGCACGTACCGGCAAGGAGCGACCCCGCCGTGGGATCCCCACGTCCCGCAGCCCGATGTTGTGGTTCTTTGGTCTCCGCCGCCAAGTCACTCAATGTAATTTCTCCTCTGTGCTCTAATGTTTGCACACCGACAGACTGTTTCTCAACACTCCGCGTGGCAACTACAGGGTCTGCGTTTGTCCCAGATGCCCTAACAATGTGTCGCGGGGTGCCAGCAAGGGCACTACCACTAGCAGGGGCACTTCCAGCAGGCGGAGTAGCCGTAGTGTCGTTTTGTCCCCGCAGCAAATTCAACTGTGTACGGAGCTCGTTGTTCTCGCGCTCCAGTCTCTGTAACCGCTGTTCAAGAAAACTATTCCTTTCTGCAGCAGCGAGCAGTTTCTCTTGTTGATGCTCATGTTGCCTCACTTCGCTAAGCATTAAACCGCCGGAGTGAAACAGCGCACTGAGATTGGATATCGCACGCCGCTGTTGACGCAGTTGCTCCCTGTAGTGCTGTGAAACTTCCTGCAGTTGTGCTAGGGGATGTTCCAATAAACGCTGGAGAACGTGCGCAACACCCTCCAACTCGTGCTGGGAAACAAATGATGGATCCCCACTCACAGGCACGCGTGAAATGTCTGGGCAGTCCGTTGCATACGTAGAGGACACCAGCATGGGGTTCGGATGTTCTGTTCCCTTGCTCGATGGCGTTGACGCGCACACAGCGTCAGGATGAGACACTGTAACTGGAGAGTGCCCTTTCAACCCATGTGGTGAGCCAACCGGATGCGCGAGGTCTTCTGCCTGTCCTTGCGGCCGCTGCGACCGAGAATTGGGAGTAGATTGCACGTCGACAACGTTAGCCTGAAGGAAGGCGCCACAGTTAGCGCGAGGCAAAGAAGGCAAATGTTGCCTAGGTGCGGTTGCGATACGATCAGCACATGATGAACCCGCAGGGGCCTCAGATGCCAAGACAGGGGATATTAGACGAGACCTAAGCCTAGACGAGGCAGGGTCACCGCATCGTGAAATATCGTTAGGAGTCGTTACCTTCGGGCTGCAACAGTCAACGTTGTAGTTGCTAAGCCCGCGAACAACACTAAACTGCAGAACGCCACGTTGCTTGAAAGGAACAGCGAATATGTTAATTACCCGCTCGGCAGCACGTAGGTTCTCTTGTCGTCGCTGGCGACGCAACTCCTCGACAAGATCGGCGTTCTCGGCATCACCACATTCTGAAACTGCAGCCGCAGCCCTCAAAACTTCCTTATTGATGACGTCGAAGGATGTGCCACGCCTCAGCGCGCCCATCCACAGAACAGAAGAGCAAGAGTGCTGCACACATGCTTCGATCATCGCCGATACACTGTCTAACCCAGAAAATAACAGGTTTTGGTTATTTTGACCTCTACATTGAAATAGGCTCTGCTGTGCGGTAGATGTGAGTGGCACGACATCAGATATGTGCCGCGGCAGCGTCCGTACCGTCTCTGCTTCATCCGCCATGCTTTCCGCAATGATTGACATTAAACCAGTATGTAAACCACCACTCCATATCATAAGCTGTGCCGTCCGGAGAAGCGACATGTGAACAGAGCGCGCCAGACAAAAGTGAGTGCTATTGCGGTCGTACGAGAACGGCGGGGGCCCGCAGAGATCCCATAACCTCCATATGCTAACGGCATCACATCCGCTAGCGCCGCGACTACGGATAAGAAGCGTCACGAGTACGTGCGAATTTGAGCCAACCACTGGGCTCAGCACTGCGTCGGGAGACCCTAAGTCGAAATCCCCGATGACGCAGCCCTGAGACCTGAGCGTTGTCTCTGATGGCTGTTCTGGGCTTCTGTCCACGGGCCTCCACGCAAGCGAAGAGCTAAATGCCTCATGTAAGGTCACTTGAACCTCGTGCACACTGCTGCACAGCACGTAGCGCGCCGCGGGGATGTCAGCGTAGTCCTCCATGAAGCACCTGGTGGGTGAAGAAGCATCAGGAGCACGGGCTAGCAAATCTACGGCCTCCGACTGCGGCAGCACATCGTCACCCCGTGACGAACCACAGCAACCAGTGGAATTAGGTACTGGTCCCCGCTTCATATTCCCGTGGTTGGGACGTCCCAACGGCTCAGCAGTCGCGGTACCGGACGTTGGGGCCACCAAACGCCACTCCACAACGCTGACAGCTGCAACTGGTGAGTGATACTCTGCAGGGTCATGTGGAACAGCAAACAATTGCTGCAGCACTAAAGGGAATAGCCCAACAGCACTAGTCGAAACATTTGGTCTTGAGGAAAGGGAAGAGCCGAAGAGCTGCGTTGTCTTCCCACTTCCTGACGGACCGTGAGCGAGGGTGAGCAGTTCAACTCCGTTACAGTCCAGCAGGGTGCTTGCTACACAATTTGCTAAAGCCTCAACATACGCGGTGTAAGAAAGTGTACATCCTTCGCCGTCCCCCGCGGTGACGAATGAAGTACGCACACCTAACACCGTCGGAGGTTTGCACTTTTGATTCCCCCTTTGTTGGGGTATATCACTACAACATACACTCGCCCACGCATCTTGCAGTGGCATCCCTAAACCCCCCGGAATGCCCCTCTCCCCGTCACGGTGGAGCACGTGCACACCGCCAGCCTCACTCTTTTCTTGCGTTTGGTTGCTTCCCTGAGAAAGGCTCAAAGCAACTGTCACGCGATGGTTGCTTCGGCCTCCGGACTGGTACATTGTCCACCCGCCAACGGGCGCAGCGAGGTGCAGAGAAGACAGGGAAAGTCTGGGGCCTAAGTGAAAAACGAGACACACAGGAAAGGAAGCACACAATAGAGAGTGGAGAAAAAACAAAGGAAATAAACACCGCACATACAAGCGGACGGCAGAGCCGGTTGAAAACACAGAACAGAGAGACACGCATGCCGCAACCCACAGCAGGCCCTCTCTTGTTTGGTTTCCAGTAGTGCGATTACTCAAACTCAAGTGCTTCCAATCAGTACAAAGCAACAGCAACAATACAGCGATACCATCACAGAGCATTCTTCACGTAACTGTACGTCCATGCGCGACACGGCGCGAGGCAAAGCATCAACTCGGTTTCCCCAAACACCAGGCTCGCGCTGTAGGCTAACACAATGACGACAGGGAGTGGAATACCGGCCGTCGCGGTAACGACGACCACTCCCCACAACCGAAGTGGCGGCACCAACGTTGTAACATTCTGACTGCAGCTGATATGTCTCCATCACAACGCATTGGAAAATCTCTCGAGTGCTCAACACGAGGTACCTAGCACTTACTGTGAGCAAACTGCAGCGACTTATTTTATCGATGAGGGTTACCGGTTTCCCCTGGATTGACATTTTCTCTCCTCTGTTCCACGCACACACAGCATCATGTGTCCAGTAAAAGGATCGAAACCCACACCTCTAACGAAAATGCTGCTGCCGCCCCCAGCCCCCCCTTGCAGAATGGTCCCGAACGAAGCCGATGTTCAGCCGGTTTGGCTATGCACGGATGCCAGTGAAGCTGCTGAGCTGCCGCACCTCACGGTCGCTGTCGGCATCAGAGCCGTGCAGGATCACTGCGCTAAACCCAAAAGTGCGATTGGCGACGGTTTTTTTGGACCCATAGGATTCGTAGTGAGTAAGCAAACAGGTCTCAACGGACATTTACGAATTATCAATCCGCAAAGGCCCCATGCCACACGTAACACATACACACACAAACAAGCACGGGAAAAAATTACTTGACCGACTAACCTGCTCCGAGCGCAAGCCGGTTAATGCGGCGCGCATCCTAGCACAGCGAAACTGCTCGCATGAGAGGCAAAATAGTTGTAACCCTCCACCGCGTCACGTGGAGTTGTTCCTTTTCGTGTCATTCCTTCATATTACTCATTTTTGGCGGCCTGGCGCTCTTGGTCGCTGGTACCGCAGCCCCGACATGGATTTCTTTTTACCATAAGTGTAGTGCAGTACCAAAGTAAAAAAGTGAAAATAGGGAAAGTTTTCTCAGTACACCTAAATACACAAAGAAATGTACGTCATCCTAACCTATCGGCAACAGGTATGTTCGCTATACAAGTGCGCGATTGCGTTTGTGCGCACATATAAATACAAGTGAAGTTACCACTGACAGCGCGGAGCAGTGCAGGTAAATCCCTCGATGTATATGTACTTGAACGAAAAAACTATATCCCCCATTTCTGACAGCCCGTAGTGCAGTAACTTACTGCGATGGTCTTTTCCCCTCAGCCCCATTAATACCTTCCTCCCTTCTTTTTACCCCTGTCATCACCATCCTTCATTGTCACACACACACCGTGTTCAACCCAAGGGGTTATTGAAATTAATAAGCAACGTAAGTGTGCGCACTGCAAATGCTAAAAACAAACGGCTCGCACAATTTACGTACAGTATGTCTCGAGCTCCCTTTCGCTACTCCGTACCCTTCCCCCACACATTCCCAAAAGAAAACAAAAATACACACACCATACATGTGTTCCTTCACCACCCTTCTTTTTCCTATGGTACCGTGCTTTTATCCGGGTCTTCGTTTACTCCACCTCCCCCCCCC
>NW_027123976.1:26266-37111 GCF_001457755.1 Trypanosoma equiperdum
GCAGAAGAAAGAAAAAAAAGAAACGAGTGCGGGTGCCACCACCATATCACAATCACCTTCACTATGCTCATTTATGAGTAAGCATCCCTTATTCTCATCGTCGTCACGCAGAAGGTGGCGTCCTCTAATTAGCTTCGTCTATTTCTCGCCATCGTCTTCGTTTTCACCTTCCCTTCACCCTCCTCGTTCATTCGCACACGAGCACACAACGCCCCCTTGCCACGCTCGTATTGTAAGAATCCCCTCTCAGAGCTTCTACTGAGGTGGCTTCCACGGGTTGGCCGTGTTGGCTGTCTTTTCAACGAGCAGCTCCACGTACTTTTTCATTGCATCCTCCTTTGACATATCGCTGATGGCCTTACGGGCATCCCATTTGGACCGCTTCTCCAACTGTACAGCCCATGGCTGAGGATCCGTCACGGGGCCCTCCGTCGCTTGCTTAAACAGCGCGTAGAATTGTAACTTTTCCGCATCTGTCAGCTGAACCGGGCCGTCCTTTGGGAGCGAGCGAACGAACTCTGTGGCGGCTTCAAACTGGGCAGAACTCATATGTACCGGAACGATGTTGTGAATTACCGTTTACAACGTAAATAAACAAATGTATAAGCTGAATTGTGCTTTCGGCCACTACTCGTCAAACGGTATCGGTATTACCTTCCGGAGTGCGATATATATCCTTATTTATTTTTTTTTTGCTCCTTTGTCGTTTGGACAGTTTATTTTTTAAAAAAACGAATGTCAAAAAGGAATGTACGAGCGATACAGCACCAGTATGATGCAATGAGAATGAAATGCATATATATATATATATATGCGTGACAGCAATTTCAATGACAAGTGAAACGGTGGATCAATAAAATCGGATTCAAACTCCTGAAGAAGGGAGTTGAAGGAGTTTGGCGCAACGCCCATCAGGAATACACGAAGCGAGTGAAGGAGCAAACAAAGAAAAAAACAGGAGCGAGTTTGTGGGAAATTTTGAAAACACAAGAGAATCAGCAAAATGGAGTGGTGCTACACAAATGAATCGGGACCAAGAGAAATGTGAGAAAAAAAAGCAAATAACAGAACAAAAATTCAAGGAAAAGCAGCTCCCAGTTGTTTTTGTTTCGGTTATTTGTCGTTGTTTTATTTCATTACGCACCTCGCCTACTCTTCTCCCCCATACCCTCCCCTTTTTTTCTTTCTCCCCCTTTTGGTTCCCAGCCACTTTTTCACAAATTAATTTATAGGCTATTTAATTTAAACATAATTTGATTCTGAAAGTGGACAACAAAAAAAATTAAACAAACAAACAAGCAAATAGATCAATCAACAAATAACTTAATGAAACAATGGAGCAAAGCAAATAACAAAAGCGGCGGGAAATTAAAGTTACCCCATGGTGGTAGCGAGCACATGCGTGATATATACATATATATATATATACCTATTCATTTGCTTACATTATTCACATATTACTTCATTTAAACATAGAAAAATAAATGAAGTTATGTATACACACATTTTTAAAGGCAAAAATAAATAAAACGGGGATGGGGATAGGGGATCAAGGAGTTGTGGGGTCGGCTTTATGAATCACACTCAAGAAGGCACACACAAATAATAATATGGAACAAGAGAGAAAAGGAACATAGCAGGAGAGGGGGAAGTAAATATAAAGCAAAATAAATGAATGGTTTTTTATTATTTTCCTATTTTCAACGGAACCTAACATCACCACATACGCACACGCTCCACGCTTTTGCTCTGAGTTAAAAAAGACGCAAACGCATGTCCTCTTCTCGTCTTCCTCACAATTACACACTTATGTCACATTTCAAACTTTATCCATTCGAGAATTTGTCATGTTCCCCTTTTATGATATAAACTGATCCGCTACCCGCTTCCTTCACAATTAAATAAATATATATATATATGTGTGTGTATGTGTATGTGTACGCGTATGTATCCTTCCCCTTATTGTCGTCGCCATCATATTTTCTCTACTTTGTCTTGTTTCCTACGTTTCCTCCTCCCTAATCATCATCATCATGACGATGAACGAGAGGAGAATTCATCTACACTTATATCACACAGACACACACACACACACATACACACAGAGGCACACGAACAAATATATGTGTACCTGAATGTACATAAATACAAATATGTGAACACGCAACGTTACGAGCATATGAGTGTATAAGTAAGGCACAAGCTCACCAATTCACCACACATTTTCCCACCATCAGTTACAGTTTCCTCACACATATCCTTCTTTAATCTAGTTTCGCCTCTCCAGCTTCCTTTCCTCTCTGATTATCCCTCCCTCTCTTTTCTTCTCAGCCCCCTCCAACTACTGCCCCTCAATACGCGCACACACATATATACAGATAAACATGTAAATATGTACATCAAAAAATTAGAACACATTATATAAATGTATATATATATAGAGAGAGAGATAGATAGAGATGCATATATATGTATATATATATATATATAAATAAATAAAACCATTTCGTTTACACGTCTACTGGCGCGGGTGAGCGCCGGTTATCGCTTCATTCGGACTCGCACACCCCAGAAAAGAAAAGAAACATGAACGGTGCCTTCCCTCCCTATTTTCCAACCAAAATCCTCAACAATATTATCATTATCATTTCTCGTTTGTTTACACTTCCCATTATCTGTTGGTATCACCCTTTACACTATTGCTTTACCAGTATTCCCTCACCTTCACCCTTCACAGACATATAATACGCATATCTTTCCGAAAAGGAAGAGCTTGCCCCCGCTCGTTCACCGACCAAGTGCGGCTTTTCTTTCACTTTCGTCCATTTTTTTTTTTGATAGTTATTTTGGTTCGGCTCCGTTTACAAAAAAAGTTGGAAAAAGAGAGAGACAGAAGGTAGGAAGTGACCCCCTCTTCTCTTCCCTTGAGTGACTGGTTGGGTTATGAAGACAGTACACTGGAGGTGAATAAATAGATAAACGAAAGTTCCCATCAAAAAAAAAAAGCGTCAAATTCGATCCCACATGCGGACAGAGAGGATAGAGAGAGTGGCACAGGTTTTTTAAAAAATAGTAACAATAATGGTAATTGTGATGGTAATGATGATGGTAATGGTAATGATAACAATAATAACCACAAACGAGGCAAATGGGCGTGATATAACAATGAAAGGGATAACAAAAATAAACTGAAAGTAAAACAGGTGAACAGGGGAGGACATAAATGGGTGGAGGTCAAAACGTTAATGAACCACACCGAAAAAATGTAAAAAAAATCCTTGAGAGAACCGATCACACAAATGTGACACAGCACAAAGTTACTCTTCCCCTTTAGCCACGCGCTCCGCTGGGGACATGCCGCTGTATTTTGTTTAGTTTTGGCTCCTCGTTGCTTGTTTTCTTTTTTTCCTGTCTTTTTCCCCTCCCACATGCACCGCCGAAACTGACTACCAACCCAAAGGGAGAAGAGAGTTGAATATAAAAGAAATACTTCCCCTGTTCGAAGCAGGGAAAATGGTAAATCGTCATCATTATTTTCTATTTTCATTTAGTACCCACATCCCCCCTTTTTCTATCTTCTCGCTCATCATTTCGCTTCCTTCCTACTTATACCCTCGTCGCTGCTCTACACTGCGTTGCGCCACTTCCAGTGAGCATGACATCAAAACACACAACATAGCCAAATCCTCGTACCACCATGCCATCAGCTCTCTATATGTATAGATGTGCGTGTATGCGATGCAAACACATTCTGCCTACTGCAGGCGAATACCGCCATCCAAAAACTCCTCTCAAACATTTCCACTTTGCTGTTATTGGGGTTGTAAAACATTACCACCTTCGCGGCGTGTAAGAAACAGGTACTGCTTCGCCAACCGCGCCACCACAGGCACCACACGAGCAAACTCCTTCTCCGTCCACGCCAGTATCCGCGTGAGCAGTGACGATACCTCCTGTTCATAGTGCGAGACGACGGCCTCTTCGGGGAGCAGTAGCGCTCGCGACTCCGCCCAAACCCTGTCGCTGCGAGCACGACACAGAATACAGACCTCATCCATAAACGACATGCAAACCTCCGCGGTGAAGTGCTTTAAAAAGGCCCGAAAATGCTTTGGAGGCGGCGACACAAACCCCGGTGACTCGCCTGCACATGAAACGTTGTGACGCCTGATGGTCCGCACTGTGCCACTAGGCTTCCTTCGACGTCGGGATGGCGCTTCAGTTGGCCGGGCCGTCTCCTGTTGCTGCTGCGGTCCCTTGGCAATCAAAGACGCAGCACCGTTGCTAAGAGTGCCAGCAGAGCCGCAGCCGTACGTCCGACGGAGAAAATTTAACACTTCCTTTGCGTCACCTGCAGTAAAAACTGACAAAATGCGTTCCGTCTCGGACGCCGGGCACGTCATCAGCGATGCCAAATAGTGATCAGCAAGCGCGGCCTCCAAAACCTGCGGAAGTGCGGGATGCTCCGTCAGAAGTTGCGGGACGGTCGCCACGTCGGCATTCGCGCGCTGGAAAGCGTCAGCCGCGTGCAACTGGGCCCGGGGCCGCATCTGCCGCTCGTGTTGCCAAAAATAATCACTTGGGGGGAGCGCACGACCGCGACGCAACATCACCTTCGAGCCGCCAGCTGGGGCCCCACGGTCAACCCTCTCGCCGTCACGCCGGATCGTATCGGACTGCAATACAACCAGTTTGGAGTCCCCATCGGCGTTGAGGGTGGCTATACGGCCGGCAACAGTGGACTTGCCGCTATCCTCATCGTTCCCAGAGCCCCACGCAGGGCCACCAAATCGTTTCTCCGGCAAACCGGAGCGTGAATAATCTCCTGATGGGGGTGCAGAGGTATGACGGACTTTGCTTTTGGATGATCTGGAATGTGCCGCCCGCCTCACCTGGTTGGCCCTCGGAAACTTGTTGCGAGACATTTCAAGCAACAACCCTGACCTCTCATGCATACTCCTGAGTGCCTCACTGGCCCTCATACCGTTGTAAGCATGGTTGCCGCTACCACCGTGAGTTGTTAAGTCAGCCGGGACCTGGCCTACCTGTGCTTCAACCTTCATATGTGTCTTGGAGACGGTGGCGGCCTCGACAGAGTTGGTGGCGGCAGCGGAGGGCACGGCACGTCTCACTGAAACACCCTTAGAGCACCTAGTTAATGTCAACCTCTGCGGGGGTAAAAGACTGGAATCCGTTAGATGATTAAGTTGCTGTGGTGGCTTCCCGTCCAATTTTGTGCGTCTCCACCCCGTTGCGGAGAAGTAATCTTGGTGCGACGGTGGGTGATCTCGAGAATTGCGTGAGACAACACTACTCTCCGTCAAAGCGTTCTGCACCTTGTCGGGTGTTGTTTCGTCACAAGAAGGCTGTATTGACGCTCCGTTGCGACCAGCATGGTACTTTATTTCCGAACATTCCACCAGCATGATGCACAAACCCTCTCCTTGCCTTGTTGCCCCTGCTCGTGTTAACTCCCCCTTAGCTCCTCCACTGAAGTCACAGTGGTAACCACCTTACGGTAACAACACCAAAACGCTTTTTTTTTCTTTCGTATTGGTTGAAAAGTTTTTTTTAATTGCCTTTTTCCTCCGGCACTATATATGTATGTGTGTGAGAGGATGTGCTTACTGAAATTTCACTTTGGGCACATAGAAAGAGAAGGGAAAAACAAGAAATGACAAAACGTCTAAAAAATACGCGATCCACAAAATGCCTGTTGAGATGCCTCCTAACGCCGCTACGAAAAGTAAAGAACGGGGCGATACATCCTCAAGAAATGATGATTTTCGATAAGTCCCTCCAGTAGAAACAATAATGTGCCATCACATCACCACACCTGAGTCCCCTGTCGGACTCTCTTTTTCTCTTCACTCTGCTGTGACAACAGCCAAGATGAAACTGACACACATCATTCCACAAAAAAAAAATGGAGGTGTTTCAGTATTCAACTACATGCGGTGCGAGTACTGGGCGGACCGAAATGCGGCTCCTCCTTCAGGCATAAATTGCCGTAAGCTACAGACGCATTCTCTTGGGCCTGGGCGCGGGGAACAAACCTACATCATAACGCCAAAGAAATAAAAGTCTCGAATGCAGTTCAGCGCACGCGCCACGGACACGGACGCGGACACGTCGGGAGAGTGTAGATTTTCATCTTCACGCCTTTGATTTCTTTTTCTCCTTCTTCTTCCGCGGTTCCCCTCCACCCTTACCCGCAGACTCGGAGCTAACCTGGGCGGTGCTCAACATAAGTTGACCCATCTCATTCGCCGCCTGCTCATACCGTTTTGAGATAAAGCAATCTGGCTCAAAGCGTCGCATCCACGCACCTAGCACTCCCGCAACCTCCTTTGCCGCACTCTCCTTGAAAAGGTCCTCGTGTCGCTGGCAGCACTTCACCACAGCAGGGCGCCTGTGGCCGAAAACTTCACTGTGAGCTGCCGCGTCCGACAGCGGGTTAGCAGAGGGAACAATCAACTGCACGGGATGCCGAACACCCAAAAGAGACTTCAGTGGCACGTACCGGCTTTCGTCACGCACCAAACCCCCTGCGCCGAAAATTCTGTTAGGGTCGAAGAGGTAGTCACGGTACAGGGACTCATCCTCAGCAGCCGGACAGGGCAGCGGCCCTTCAAGGGAAGAAAGAAGAGCTTGTTTTGCAAAGGCCAAACCATCTTCCGGAACATTGATGTCCCTCTCTGCCTTGGCAATGTCCTCCCGCTGCTCCATGTTACGTAGAAGCTCACGAGTTACTAATGGGGTATCTAGAGACATTAGCGTCCCAACGCGGTGGGGAAACTCCTGAGATGACGCCATTCGCACCGCGACGAGGGCACCATAAGAGTATGTCAAGAAATGCGTCCACCGCACGTCGAGCGCGTCCATTACGGCACATATGCGCTGGCAGGACTGCTCCAACAAGTCCTTCGACGAATCTGTACACTGGGCATGTAGTGGGATATACACTGCGCCATAGTCCCATGAAAGTTGGGAAAGGATTGATTCGTACTTTCTTGCCGCCTCCGCAACCCCCGCTTCCCCTTTAGTGGAATGATCAAGAATTATAAGGGGACGGGGGCCCAGGCGCGCTCCATGGTACATTAACATCTGCGGCAGCAACTTCCTGCGCGAAGCTCCCACGCAACGTGCCTGCCACGGCTGAATAGAGAAGGGCGTGAAGCTTGCGTGTTGCTTGTGAGCAACCTCTGGTCCATCATTCACCAGCCCCTCTAACATCTGCCCACCACCAGTTGTTGCTGATGCCACATGGTGAAGGGTCCGCGCCAGCCGCATGTCGGATCCAAACCAGCAGCAAGTTGACCCCACAGCAGCGAATACCAGGTTAGCTCCAGCCCCTGCACAATTCCTCCTGGAACAGCCTCAAACCCTTCCTCTTGCTTCCCTTATATCCGGAACCGCTGCCAAAGGTAAAAGGAAAGAAAAGTACCTGAAGCAACGCAGTACATGCTTATCGCAAATAGGAAATGAATTTTACTGGACGGGGGGAGAGATCATACAGGGGTGCACTATTACGTCCCCAACCTTACAAACATCGATTGACCTTCGACAACAGGGGACTGGTATGGTCCCTTTGACACAAATAATGCTGGCCCTATACGACCACAGTAGCGAGGGCACGTGTAGTTGGTTCACCACACCAAACGCAAGACGAGTGAAATGCGCTAGTCCTTCCACACGTCCACCCACCTGAGACCTACAGCTCAGCACAAACCACGGAAGTTTACAGCGCTCCATTATACTGGCGGAACACGGTCACAGGACCAAAAACACACCGTAAAGAAAGACCATCGGTCAGGCCCACGCAATTCTAACCCGGTCCCACACACACACACCCATAGCTCCTGCTAAACGTAGAAAGCTGGAAAATTAGGCACCCCGCTTCTCAATAACAAGGAACCAAACAAGCTTTCAATGCATAAGAGGAGCCACGAAACAGTAATGTAATCCGTCACGTCAGCAATACACCACACGTGGAGGAGTCACAGCTCAACCTTTCCCCGCACACAGCGTCCATTGCAAGAGCCATACTCAATACACTCCGCCTGTGCATGCACGTATACATCCGTATGGCACCTCGTTAACAATACATAATTTCCTACCCTTTCGACGCATGCAACGGAAGCACATGGATGTCTACAGAGGGGAAAGTTAAGGAAAGATCAATAACAACGCCTTCCAACGATCATTGAGACTGGCTATTACAGTTACCGTGGATGCATAAGTGCATTCGTCCGAACGTTCCTCACGATGACGGGGAACAGATGAGAACATTAGGCTCGTCACTGTGTCCTGAGGGGAGCTGACTGACCATAAGCATTTATTAACTTCTCCGAGGGCATGCGACAAAGACGCGAACAGGTCATCCTTCATAGCAGTCTATTATGCCTGTGGAGTGCAGTCTATTCATTCGCAAGTAACCAACCAACTTACGCGGAGCGAACAGGTACCATGTGGACACGCAGACTTTGGGGTCTCAGAAGGTGCAGTGGAAGATTAATAAACAAGTACAAGTGTGAAAACATAAAATTACGGCGTAATGGAACAATGGCAAGCAAGAAAAGCAGACATAATTCTTGAAGTCACCTAACACCCCCCCCCCCTCTACAAGCCACTTGTTGCACACATAAATGAGGTACAATGTTAACGAGCATATGCTCAGCAGAGTACCGCGTTACGAAGAAAAGGGAAGGAAATGTAAGTACCGAAATTCAACTCTTACTGCGGACCTAGGGTAATACCTCGAGCAGAAAAATTATGAAACAAAATGTAACGGAGGTTAAAGACAAATCTTTAAATGTGTTGAAACAAAATAGTCACAGAATAATTTTTAAAAAAAGCATGCCTGTACGTGCGGGTGTCCCACGCATATGCGGTGGCAAACATTAAGCACAGCAACTTTCGTCAGGCACATGTAAAAATGATGGGTCACCATTCTTCTTGTAAGGTGGAGTCCATCAATGAGTTCTAGTACGTGATACTGACGTAAAAATACTAGCATTAACGAAGGGCAAAGTAACTGTGCTATAGAAAATTAACCCTGTCGCACGCTAAGTCCCCGTGCGAGATATAGAAACCGTCTGTCTTCCTTTCCACGTAGCTTCTGGAACGGTAAAATGTGGGTTTTGGTAATCATCTCACCTGGCGCTCGGCGGGCAACCGATATGTCTTAATGTCCCTATCAAAGTGCAGTACGATTGACATGCGGCAGCACGCGCACACGTCGACAACTGCACCTCACCAGCGTGTCAGTAACACAAAACGTCAACAGCACAAAAGATTTTTCTCCACAAGCACATAAGGTTTCCCATCGGCAAATCTGAACATCTAACAGAAAGAAATTTTGCCCGCTTTGTACATGGCTGGATGCCCTCCACTTACTAACCTGTTCTCTATTAAGAGAGGTTGGCGTCAAAGAATGTCTCAAGTCTCAAGAGCATCACGTTTGGTTGTGAAGAACAAAGTCTGCAGTAACCTTGAGTGCATCCAAAAAACAATAGCTGAAAGGATCCAAACGCCAACGCCACCAGTTCCAAAAATAATGGCTGATCACACTAAGTGTACGCGGACCCATACAGTTAATCTACAAGTCAATTTTGTCATCAACAGAGTGCCGTCCTGTAAGTACCAAAGAAAGTGTGGTACAGGTAATTTCAACCTACAATATGAATTTCTTTTCAAAACTTCACACCTACGCAGCTGCGAAGTGCAGCTGCCCGTTGAATAGACATATGCGCACGCACACACGAAAAAACAAAAAGACTCCCCGACTGCTTCACGTGGGTTACGATGGAGGTCCATCCCTCTAAACTGTACGACTGGAGCACCCAGTACATCCGCTTCAGTATCATCATGTGACACTTGAGAAAAAGAGTACGGGTGTCAGTGCCCTTAGTGAGCACAGAAAGAAAAAGAGCACAACTCTCAAGGCAACCGCATGATTGATACGCAGATTGATGAGTGTCGGAAACGAAAAAAGGTGTTTGAAATCAAAGGGGGCAATCCATCCTCAGAGCTTGTTTCCACCTACTAAAGGGCGATAAAGCCGTTCTGTGCAATGAGTCTCTTCAACGTATAACATCAAAACTCAACATTAACGCGTCGTCCTTGTTAGAATTACTAACGATATATCTCACAAACTAAAACCTAAGTTTTTGGCTCACGTCGTGCCGCGGTAACCAGCAGAGAGGATGTGCACGTGTACGCACAAAAGTGGGAGGATGGTCCAAATATAGGGGGAAAAACCATACGTGACAAATTTTTAACCCCAACCTACAACCTTGGAAATAGGACAAGGTGTTGCACACGCATCAACACTGCCCCTATCATCCAAGTCAGTGGGTCACAATGCGTCAAGTAATGCCACGCTCTCAGAGAGGGGTTATGGCTTACGAACTCAGTAACGACAGAAATGGTGTCAAGCATACGTCAACTTTCCATTCCATCAAACACCGACTCAGTAATTTTTTTTCAGCTCCTTAAATATTGCTCTTCCACGGGTGGGCCAACAATACACTCTATACAACAGCCTTTACCACCGATTTGACCTCCTCAATAAGTGTATTTCTCTAGTTCCCGAGAGGAAAATCTTGTATTGAACCGGGCGTTCCACCGACTGTCCCATCTACCATTTACATTCATGATCCACTTCTTCTGTAATATTATGCCCTCCTCCGCTCCATTCGGTATTTCATGCTGAGAACCACATCAGACCGTATGTGTGAAGGGCTCAGAATACTATGAACACACCACCACTGCAATTGGGTGTTTTCGCCTTGGCCTTAAGTGGATTTACAACATCACACTAACTAGTATCCCCCCCCCCCC
>NW_027123976.1:37123-38866 GCF_001457755.1 Trypanosoma equiperdum
GGAAATGAACAGAGTACGCAGTAGGCAACCGCTTTACACGGCGGCGTGGAACATGGTGTGTGATCAGTTTCAAATCAACGTTAAACAAAACAAAAATCTTAACTAGGGCATATGGTAGAAATGCTCAAGAGTGTATATCCACAGCTCCCGAAGCAGTTGCCGTGACGAATCGCATAGGATACGGAGTTTGCTCGGGAAACCCTTCCACTAGTGAGTTGATATAGTCGCGTAGGAACGTCTTTTCATCATCGCACTTTGCATAAACGGCATACCCATGGAACATCGGACATGTCCATAAAGCACCAGAAACAACGTCAATAACATGACTGGCTGTATCCGATCTTTCAAGCCACAGTTCGTACTCACCGATCGTTTCAGTGAAAAGAGCAGAGACAGTAGCCCCCGTGACCTGTTCAATCAAGTGCGCCACCCTCAATGGTGGAACATCATCGGCAACAAACTTCAAAATTACGTCGGGTCCTCTGCAAGTTAACCTTCCAAAGAAAGATTTGGTCGCGCACCTCGCACAAAGGTAGTTAAATATCTCCAAGTGTATTCTTGGTTTGTCAAGGGGTCTTACAGTAAGAGAATGTACGAACAGGCTACTCATCTCCATAAAAGGAACGGGTGCGACCGCAGGCGCACCATGATAGTCCACTTTCGTCCATCCTTTTTTAAGTTGTATGTACGTGTCACCATCCTTCTGGCTAAGACCTGAATCAGGGGTCGGAGACCAAGGTTTAGCATGAACAGACAAGCTACCTTTTTCAGCCTTCTTCACCTCCTCTGATGTTGATGAACTCTTTCTGCCCGGGCTTGACGTTCTTACAATGGGAGTGCCACTATACCTTCTTGGGCCGCCAGGAAGCATGACATTCATTTGCGCCATAGCCCTTACATGTGGAGTTAGCATAAACATATCGTAGTACTGTAGAGGGGAAGGTGTCCATGGAGTACTTGATCCCATCACAGCACTCTGCTCTCGCTGCACTCCAGGCTGCTCTTGCCACTTGTCAGCCGGGTATGATGATCCGCTCGAGCCGGGCTCGAAAGGAGTAGCGTTAACAGAAAAGGTATGAGGTGTCGAAGGCTCACCGTGGTTCCCCTCATTAACTGCCTCGTTGCCATCACCGCCCATTTTGCTTATTAACTTGGTAATATTAAGGCCTTTACCCTGAGATCTTCACAAAAAGAAAAGAAAGCTAACTACGAACGGGATTTACGGTCGGAAACACATACAAGAGCAAAGAACATTAGCCACCACCTACACCATGTATAGCATAAACATATATACGGTTACCACCTGTAACCATCAAATATTCTGGAGAGATAAACATCCGCTCACGAAAATGATCCAAATTATATTCTCATCTAAGTAAAAAGTAAAAAAGAAAGGGAAAAACAAAACAGATCATGAAAAACCAAATATAAAAATGCAGCGGAACCAACGGCAGCAACAAAAAACACGTGGGATTGTTGGTGGTACGCCTGCACATAACCAAGTTATTTCTAAGAACTATTCCTGTTCTGTAACGGACCTGCTACGCGCCCCAGCGTAAATTAATGACGTAACATCTCCAATGGAGGTTAAACATAACGGACTACGCTGCAGACGCTTGGCTTTTCTCACCTAAGCAAGGTACATGACTAAAGTGCCTAGTTGACACAGCTGCCATCACCAAGGAAGATGTTGAGTCATTTACCATACGATCTTCTAAGGGACTGCCGAAAAGGGAGGTCCTC
>NW_027123978.1:0-1236 GCF_001457755.1 Trypanosoma equiperdum
AAAAAAAGTGTTAAAATATCTCAAATTGTCTCAAAATAGAAAACATCATATATTTCATAAAATTAAGCAAAGATATTTTACAAATAATTCTTAAAATTTTTATTCTACAATCAAAAATCCAAGCAAAAGAGGGGCCTTGTTAATAAGAAACGAGTTGCTTCCTGTGGTGTTTTGAGAACCTGTTACTACTCCCTCTATTGTCTTTTTAGCTACACATTTTTCACCTTTCAATTCGCATCCGTCTGCTGTTTTGCATTTCTCTTTGTCTGCTATTAATTCACACTCGGTTCCTTTCTTTGATTCAACCAAGGGTGTGTTGGTTATTGATTTTTGTTTTGGAACATTCTTTCCTGCGTAGTAAGCTATTGCCAACGGTCCTTGGCTACCTGTCATTAGGTCAATGACTGTGCCCGCAACGTCGATTCCATTAAATTTGAATTTTATGTTTTCCGTAAGAGGTTTTATGTAGGTTGCTTGAAACGCTTGGTCGTTGGCGCCATAAACTGGTTTATTATTTTTTTAAGTTTGTTCTTATGTTGTTCTGAGAATTCGTCTGCTCCGCCTTTATCTGGGAGTAGCATCGCACTTAGTGCCGCTAGAATGCTGGCGTCGCCGAATATGTCTTCCAGTTTTACGTCAGAAAGTAGCGGCACATTTGGCAGTTTGGCTTCTTCTGCTTCACATACAAGGTAGGCAAGTCTCTGAGCTGCTGTCGTGCTTTCTGTCTGCTGTTTGTTTGGACACTCTGCGCCTGTTTTGGTTATTGTTTGCGTCGTGGTGCTTTCTGAGGTTCCTAGTTTTGTTATTTTCAGTCCTAGAGCGTTGTCTCCGGCAAAGTCCGCCCCTGGCGACCCGCCGTGCTGGCAATCTTTCTGGCCGGTGTTTGTAGAACTGCCTGTAGGAGACCCTTTTTTGCCGGCTACCGCGCTTATCGTTATCGTTGTCAGGTAAGTGTCGTCAATTAATTTCAGCTGGTTGAATTTGCCTTTGCCTACTGTGTTTCTGTTAATTTTTTGGTGTGCCTCTTGATTTACTTTGCATGTTGCTGGCTTCGCTTTCGCCGTTATGCTTGGGTATGTGCAGGACCCTTCGCTATTGCTATTGTAACCGTTGGTGCTTGCGGTTTGGGTTCCGTAGTCTGTAACTGCTGTAATTGATTGAATTTGCAAGGCTGTTGACATGTTTGCTGACCGCTGTCTCAGCGCCCTTGCAGCTGCTTCCAGCGGTTGCCTGTTT
>NW_027124579.1:0-1253 GCF_001457755.1 Trypanosoma equiperdum
GCTTCCCTGCTGAGTTTGCGGCATATTTGAACTACACCCGTAGTCTACATTTTGAGGACAAACCGGATTACAGTTATTTGAAACGTCTCTTCCGTGAGCTTTTTGTGCGTGAAGGTTATCATATGGATTATGTTTTTGACTGGACACTAAAGCGGATTCACGACACATTACATCCCTCCAGTGATGCTGCGCTTGAAGACGGTGATGAGGAGAGTGATGACACCGAATGATGGGGAGCAATTTTTTAACCCCATAACACACAACCAATTATTATTATTATTATTGTTATTGGTACTATCATTATTGTTGTTATTTGTTCATTTCCATTGTTCTCTCCAAGCTTCGCTTGCGCGCGAACTAACATATCTGTTTACGTACATTTTATATATGTGCCCGTGTGCTGAAGCCTGTCGGCCCTCCCCTTTTTTTTTCTTTCCCTCTCTCCTCTTGTTTTATGTCTCCGTGTACTAATCCACCGGATCGCGTATTTTCCTCTCCCTTTTTGGCTCACCACTTCACCATTTCTTTTCATATGTTTTGCTTTACCTTCCCCTCATAAGGGGATGTAAAAATACTTGACTATTTTACACCACACCAACGAAGTGAATTATATGTGTGTGAATCTGTGGGAGAAAAGTGGGGGACATAATGGAAATGGGGAAGAATTAATATACGCGACCGTTTTATATTTCCCTTTCCCTTTCTTTTCCCTTTAATAATACTGTTACTACCACTATTATTATTACTATTATTACTGTTATTATCGTTATTTCATTGTTGTTTTTTTTTCCTTTTATGGATGAGGAAGATGAGGGAAACAGGGAAAACGAAAGAAAAATAAAAGTAGGGATGAGAACAACGATGTGTTAGTGAGGTGATATATTCGAGGTCGTTTTGCCATGAAATAAGAACTTACAGTATTCTGTTAGTTGCTTTACCTTTTGCTGATTTTTCTTTTAACTGTTTTTTTTTTGTATTGTTATGGTCGTTGCTATCACTTGTAATGCAACGTGAAGCCTTTATGGGCCTGTTTCAAGTTTATGTAAACGCTTTCACACGAGCCTTCACCATACGTTTGTACTGCATGAATGTAACAAAAATGATAATAACATATATATATATATATATAACTTTTAATGCAATATGTAAGGGACAATCAAATAAATAATACACGAAGGGAGAGATTTTGTGTGTATGTCAGGAGTGTGCGGTGTGAAACAGAACGATTTCTTCCTTTTTCTTCTTTTAAAAAA